>NW_011916423.1:0-119900 GCF_000151845.1 Pteropus vampyrus | reverse complement strand
ATGAATCAAAAGGAAAAGAACACATCAGACTTCTACAGTCATTTCCTCTTTTTTTTTCTTTTCTTTTTTTTTTTGTCTAGTGTCATGTCTCCCTTCTCAGTTTCCAAGCAGCAGATGCCACTAAGAGGTTCCCAGGCCCGTCTTCCATGGGATCTGACTTTCGTGTTGGTGCCTACCCTGTAGAGACTTCATCCTCGCTGCTAGAGTCAGAGAAGCTCTATCATAGATAATCCGGAGACACAGAAACATGAGCAATAAAATTATTAAAAAGAGAGGCTCCCCCCTTCCTGCTACTTTCCTTGAGTCTATAGTGAGTCACGGGCATCACCCTGATGTTCTCCATAATTCATGCACTTTTCCTGGGCTTTGTGGACCATAGAGCTTCACCTAGACATTGACCATGGTTACCAACCTTCAAATCAGAGGTACTGAAGGAATCAACTTTTACCGTTTCCCTTCCACTTGCCCATGATAACTCTCACCTCCTACCTTACCAACTTGAAATTCCAACTGTTTCATTCAAACTAGAATGAGACTAGTAGGATTGACCAATTGATATTTTCTTGTAGTTCAGTTGACTGAGTTCATTAAAGAAAGCCAAATCAGGCCACTGGCCAGAGTTTTTTCCTATATAATCTCTTCCTTTCACTACACCCAACCCTCCTTCCCAGGAGTAACCCAGAATCAGGGGGCTTCCAGACCAAAGCTGCAGAAAAGTCCCACCTTCCTCAGAACCTAGATGTTTTCCTAGCAACTGACTGATTTCATGATACATCATTTTTTCATCTGTTCACGCATCCAACTGCAATTTGAGAAATAGAAAAAAAAAAAAAAAACAGTGACGATCACTTCATCCTGGACACTGCACAGGCCTTCATTTCCACTGATGGCCTTAGCACCCAAGACAGGAAACAGTGTTTGAATCAATGACCCAAGAGAACACATAAGGGGCGCCTGTGGGAAGCTTGAAGATCATATTGGAACGTTTCTCAAGTCTCTTTGGTTGGGCAATTACAGTTTCCTTTTCAAAGAGAAAAACTTTCTCCAGGGGAAAATGCTCTCTAACGTACAGTTTGTAACTGCTGCTCCCCTTTCTGAGTGCCCTCTTGAATCAGGTATCAGGGGTAATAGGCTCTCACTAGACAGTTTCCCTACCTAGTAAACTGTCTCTGTCATGGAGCATAGATATGTTGACATTTCATATGCTAATTTTACTGAAAAAGAGAAAAGGAAACTTTGTCATATCAGTGCAAGAAAGCGAATTCAACTTGAGGATAAATGGAACCTCCTCATCTGCGGTGTTTTAGGGAGATCCTGCACCACCACCTCAGGGAGAGCTAAAAAGACATAGGGTAGCTGTTAGTCACTGGTGATGCTGCTCAGGACATACTCTGGAAACTTTGCAAGGTGAGTTCGTGAGGTGAGTGTGTGGATGTGGGCATTTAATAAGTATGAACTGAGCTGCTGCAGGGTCATCCTCCTGGGTGCCTGAAGGAAGGGCAAAAAGAGGGGCAGGAAAGAAAAAGAAATGGAGCCTTTGGCATGAAAGCTAAAGGGAATCCAGTGGTATTGCATATAATCCTAAAGGGGAAACGAAAATGCACGCTATGTTTCAATGATAGAGTTTCATTGACTCCTCTTTCCCAACATAAACCCAGCCAAGTTCCCACTTCTTTTTCGAATATTACAAGACCATCTCAGCACATGCATTCATATGTGCTGCTACTGTCTTCATTTTAATACTGGCTTTTAACTTTTTTTTTTTAAGGAAGGATACTTAATATGTATATTTATTGTGGGTATATAGGTCAGTAGCTGCAGTAACATTCATTATATGTGGACCATCTCTACTATCTCTACCCAAACGTGTCATCCTATCCCACGTACGCTCTCATCTCATTAGCAAATCACCCCACCACTCCCCATTTCATCCCTTGATCATCTCTACTTTCTCTCACAATGAATATGCTTTCTCCAGGGACCTTGCTTAAGTGGAATCATACTTTATTTGTCTTTCTCTTGATTGCCTCATGTCACCAAGTTCGAATAGCATTATATTACGGGTACCCATCACATTTTATTTATCCATTCATAGATCAGTTTAGGGGTGGTTTCCATTTGTTAGCTCCTGTGAAGAATGGGGCTATGAATACTGGTGTACAGATAGCTTTAAGACACTCTAATGGTGAAACACGGTATTCTGGCCAAAGGATGTTCCAGCACAGAGTGAAACGGAATGCAAACTCAGGACGTTTTTAATTAATAAGAATATATTAATATTATTTCAGTAATTATAACAAATGTTTCACGTCAGTGTAAGATGCTATGGCTAGGGGAGGAGTGGGATATGGGAACTAGGTGTACTATCTGTCAACTTGATGTTCATCTAAACCTATTCTACAGAAAGTGTATCCATTTTTACAACTCTGGAGATAATTGTATCAAGGAGAGATCTATTGAGCTCATGTCCAAAATCAGATAATATCTGTGCATTAGCTAGAGATCTTGCTTACTATTTAAATGAAACCACATTTTGGGTTCCTATGCATCTTTTCTTCTATACTTACAGCACTACCGATCAAATGGACACATTTAAATTGCACTCACGCAATTGAAAAACAGCATGGATTAGAATATACATAATTTTCTCTTAAAATGAAAACACCAAATAATGATTCCTGAATAGACTTAATAAGCATATTTCCATAGTACCTTCCTCGGGCTGCACTGAGGGATGTACCACGTGGTGTTAATGGATGTAAACTCTCTTGAACCTCTTCTTCCTTGTTTAGAAGCTCCACGTACCAGGGAAAATTCTTCAGATTCCTCGGGACCTCAATGCCCTGTTCCAAGATCTGCAATTTTAAGGTGGCCTACTCGTTAATATTATGTGATGAGGCTAAAAATGATTACATACAAGTAAGGCTATGAGAAAAATTAGTGACTAGTGCTATGTAATTGCTCTGTAAGTGTCCAATCACTCAAGTATAACCTAGACACTTGGCAGCAGCTGAACCTAGAGAGGGGACTGGGATGGCTACACAGCAAGGGAGGGTGGCAGGTTAGTTTTCTCCTTTGCATGAGAGTGATGCCTTCCAGTTCACGGAGAGTATCTGTTATCATCTCCTGAAATCCCCACATCAGCCTTATGCAGAGAAGGCAAAGCGGGAGCTGTAACTTATAATTTACAGTGAAAAGCATAGAAATATATAGAGATTCAGCGATTTGCCCAGAGTCACAACACTGATGAGTGCAATCTAGGACGAGAACATGGATGCTGTCCAGGGCCTAGAGATCCTGAAATTCTAAGACACCTGAGACCATGCCCTTGGTGCCTGAACAATGAGATGCCCTTGGTGTCTTTGTCAAATGCTCCTGCCCCAACTTTTCTGTGGGAGAGACGTGATGTCCTGGAGGAAGAGCCTGAGCCATGTGGAGTCCAACTTTATAATGCAGACCCTGCTTATACTTTTCCGGCTCTGACCCCAGAAACAACAGTTTCTTCTGAGCAAAGACCCTCATAAGGACCAGGGAAGGCCCAGCTTGTGGCCATCCTCCCCCAGCATCTGTCCACTGTCAGCTGTCTCACACTGAGCCTTCCCCATGACCAGGTGACCACCCTGAATCACTAGTGGTCTGGGCGATGCCCAACGCAATGCAGAATATTCTACATCTACTGCTACATGACAGATTTACCAAAAACTAGCTTCTCATTCATTGAAAATACCTGAATGAGCACTTAATGTCCATGAAGAGGGATACCGGCCTTTCGTGTTGGTGCTTTGATAATTCCCTGAAATAAGGCTGAAACCTCCACTGTCTGCCGACTTTTGGTCTGAGCAGCCTGTGCTATGACTGATGGACAGCAGGCAGTGGCTTCACTAGTGCTCAGGTGCGCCACCTACCTGTTCATTCCTTCCTCACCACAGTCCAGTGTCTACAAACTCCTCATACCTTTCTAGACCCTGCAGTGGGCTGAATTAATCATACACCCATGGGGTTCAAACAAGGACCTCAGCGAACAATATCAAGGGATGCGGGACCCAATGGGACCACGTGAGGATCTCTCAACAGTAAAGTTCCCCAATCGAGTCTGTCCACCCTATTTAACCCAGTGGGGAAACTCTAAAGGCCAGGAGGCATAAATTATAATGAAGAACCCTATCTGGAATCAGCAGGCACATCTCCCCGCCATGAATCCACCAATAGGCTTCTTGGGCTTCTTCTTACTTCCCTCCCGGTTTCCACGGAATCCACCGCCATTCTCCTGCTGTGGCCGCAAGAAGAATGTGTATTTGTTCTCTGGGAAGATGTGCTCAGGGCGCCTTTCATTGGCTTGCTCAGAGTGTTACCATCCTTTTGTTTCTACTTTTAGAGTCGCAAGTAGAAGGAGAAACGCCAGTATTTTTTATTGTGGTTTTATCTGAACTGACGTAAGTAAGTTAGGAAACAATGGAGAACGGGTACACTTGTTTTACCTTACCTTGTTTTGCCCATGCAACAGAAGTTCGGAGTTATTCTATTCTTCTTAAATGCTTTCTTCTTCTCTTTGTTGAGGAGATTTGGCTAGAGAAGGAAAAGGAAAGAGCAAGTCATCTGGGAAAGATAATTTTTAAAGAGAATAGCAAGAACACATGATGTCAAACGCAGCCCACTCAAAGCCCATGGACACAGTTCCTTTTTCTGACATTAATAAAGTGGGGAAAAACAAATCCAACTTCTAGACACATTTCATTTGTCTGTCTGATTCCATATCTCCCTTCCACAGTCTCCCATGTAGCAGGTGACACCCAACTGGTCCCAGGTATCCCCTCCTATTGGATACAAAGTCATTGTTGCCACCTACCTGGATCGTCTTCATCCTCATCGCTGATGTCAGACAAGTTGTCTAACACCAAATCTGTAGAAACAGAATCAAGAGCAATAACGTTTTAGAAAGAGAGTCTCACCTATTCATTTAGCTTCACTTGAGCCTATGGTGAGTCACACGGCCTCACCCCAATCTTTCCTCCAGGTTTTCAGACCTTCCCTGGGCTCTGTGGAGACAGAGCCCTTAAACAAGACATTGATCACCTTGCAAACTTCAAATCAGAGAGATGCTGAAGCAATCACCTTTCACCTTCTCACCTCAAACCCAACATTGCTCCCACCTCCAAAGTTATCAACCAGAAATTCTGACTGTTATAGACAATTGAATGTGGTTAGTGTGAATGAACAAATGGATGTGTTTATTTTATTTTCATTCAATGCATTAATAAATGATCAAGTATAATAATTAATTAAAAAGAGCCTCATCTGGCTACTGCCTGCCACACTAGATAGAGTAACTCTAGAATTCAATGATGTGGAAGGTGTATCCTCCCCTCCTAGTTCTTACAGAGTCATTTGTGGGGCTGATCTGATCATTCACATGTGTGTACTTCACAGACCCATGTGCCTGTGCCATGCATTACTTGAAGCTCTGACGTTGTTCAAAAGTATGGTCAAAACCAGATACTAGAGAATTCCCAGCAAAGGCCCAGATATAAGCAAAGTTGAAGAGCATGGCTAACAGACCTGTGCGAGAGAGAATCAGAGTGATGGGTGCTGGACACTTCACTTTCATCCTTTTCCCCCTTCTCAGCCCTGACTCTGGAATAGAGCCTGGCAAGGCAGTGGAAAGGGCCTCTAAGAGAATGGAAGAATTGTAAAGTAAAAAAAGAGGGAATTAAAAGACGTAAATAATTGGAATGAAATACGGTTTTCACGGGTTGGAAGACAATATTGATAACATTTCCATAAAAGCCAAAGGGATTGACAGATTCTTGCTGCACCTAGTGACATCTCAATGCCACTTTTACAGAACAGGAAAAATCCTACAAGTCATATGGTACCACAAAGCATCCCAGTAGTCAAAACTATCTTCACAACGAGAAACAAGATGGAGACTCCACACTTCCTGAATTCAAAACACCAGACTAAGCTTCCATAATCAAAATACCATGGCAGTGGCGTTAAAAACAGGCAGATAGATCAATGGGAAAGATAGGGTGTCCTAAATAAACTTACTGATAGTACCAAATGATCTTTGTGAAGGATTCCAGGTCGACACAATGAGGAAAGGATAGTCTCTTCAAGAATCAAGAGAATGAAATGACACCTAGAAAATGTGAAAAACCTTGCAAAGCTTGTATCTGAAGAGGAGCTAGTATTCAAGGCATATACAAAAGGCTAACACTCAATTGCAAAAAAAAAAAAAAAAACAAAACTAAAAGCAAATAACCCAATAAAACCTGGCCAAAATCTTTAAAAGCCATGTCTCCAAAGAAAGCATACACGGCCCACAGAGCTATGCAAGGTCCCATTATCACTAATCATCAAAGAAATGCACATCAAAAAGGTCAAGAAGAAGTGCCTCTCTCCTGACAGAACGTGTATTGTCCACAAGAAAAAAAAAGAGATAACAAATATTGGCGAGGAGATGGAGAAACTGCAACCTTTCTATGCTGTTGGGAGGAAAGTAAAATGGTGCAGTCATCGTGCAGAACAGTATTGAGGTTCCTCAAAAATTTACAAATGAAACTACGATGCGATCCAGCTATTGCGCTGTTGCTATGCATCCCAGCAAATAAAGTTAGAGCTTGGAGGAGATACTGCACTCCTGTGATCATTGCAGCATTATTCACAAGAGCACAGATCCAGAAAGCGCACCCATGTCCATCGACAAACGAATGAATAAAAAAAATAGGGTATATGCATTTAATAGAATTTTATGCATTTTTAAAAACCAAAGTAATCCTGCCATTTGCAGCAATCCTGTCTCAAGGAGACAGGTTCATGGTAATCTAGTGACATTTTACATTGAAGTAGCCTCAGTTTTGATTGATGAGGAAAAGATGAAAACCTACAGGGCAATGAAATTCTACTACAAAACTCAAACCATCACTTGGCACATTTTATATGATTGACCTAAACCAGCTTGGCACATTTTATATGATTGACCTAAACCAGCTTCCTGGACTTGATTCTTCCACAGCCCTCCAGAAGAAACCATGACCCCATGTTCCTGTGTATGCCACAGGGACATGAGGGGTGATGCCCCTGTCCCACTGTGGAGCTTCTCTGTGCCACCTTGCAGCGCACAATGTCCCCTTTGTCCTCATAGAATGAAAACCCAGTGCTACCCTGACCCTCAGTCCTGAAGACCTCTCGGTTCTCTTCTCATTGGACACAGTGTTTCTTGCCCAGCACACAAAGTCCATACTTCAGAGAAGTATTGGACACAGAATGACATTGCATATTCTTAGCAAGGGTGGCTGAATTTAAATATTAGACCTCTTTGCAGAAAATCTCAGTGAATTGCTCCCAAATATTCCTAGAGGCTCGTCCTGGCTCAGATGCCTCCAGAACTGCATGTGGCATGCGGCTACATTGGGGGCCACCAGCAAAAGTGAGGAGCCCTGCCCAGCAATTAGCTAAGAAGGATGGGAGGAGAAGTCATTCAGAAGCCTCTCATTAACAGAGGCAGTGTAAATGAAGGAAGTGGCCACAACATGACCATTCAAAATGCCGTAAGACCTACTGAGGGGTTATATACTGTACTAAAAAGAGTTTTTTTGTGGCACAGTGACAGAGATTCTAAAACACGGTTTATCCATTAAGAAGCCAGACAACATTGACCTGGGTGGTGACGGGATTTGTGTTCAGTTTAATTGAGGTATATACTTGGCATACAGTAAATGCACACATTGAAATTTTGCAAGGTGATTAATACATACACTTAGATACCTATCCGTTCATGATGAGATGGTGAGGGGAATGTTTATGTGATAGCTGACATCAGCAACTGTGGTCTTACAGTAACATAAATCAAGGAAAACACTCAAAACTCAAAATTCACACAGACACACTCATATCACAAAGATTCACATGTACAGACACTCACACTCATGCACACAAACCTACACCACCTCACTGGAACTGAAAGACACGGCCACAGTCTTTTACCTAGAAAATCAGTTTCTAGCACCACAATCCAATTCTCATTGCCAGTAGAAAGGTAGAGTCAGGGTGGCTCTCCACACTAAAGCTAGCAAGAAAGCCTCCACCTTTCTCAGTTTCTAGATTTTTCTTCACCAAATTAGGAATGCTAGAATACATACTGTCTTCTTGGTCAAATGTAAACCCCTAAAATGACAGAACATACTATGAGCGTCACTTCCTGCCCGGTCCTGTTTGCACAGGTCTTTGCTTTGCTAATGACATTAGAAAACCAGATGGGAAAAAGTGGTAGAGTCGAGGGCCCCCAAGAACAGAGCAAACCTGCTCAGGCCAAAGGCCACGAACTCTCGCTGGAGAAACTACCTCTCAAGTACATTTTAGGTTGGGAATCACAAACTTCTCTTCCAAGGAGGAAAAAACTGCTAAGAGGAAAAAGCTCCCTCCTGGAGTTTGTTACCAATACTGTTAATTTTGAAGGCCCTTTCGAATTGGATCTCGGTTACTACTAGACCCACACTCAGTCTCCCCTTGTAGTAAGTTGTCTCTATCATCTGGAATGTACGTGCTCACATTTTCTTTTCTTTCTTTCTCTTTCTTTCTTTCTTTCTCTTTCTGCCAAAACCTGAAATATTTTCTTAGCTTAATTATACTGAATAGTAATAAAGCCCCATTTCTATCATAAGGAAAGGAGGGCGAGCTTACCTTGTGATGGATGTCATCTCTGTCCTCTCACTGGAAGGCTCCTCCCACAGGCCCTAAGAGGGATCTTTGAGGACACAGAGTGACTGTCAGTCATTGGTGCTGCTGCATATGAAGGACTTGGGAGTGAAAGTATACTGATGAAGGTGGTGGATAAGTATGAACTGAGCGGCTGCTGGGCCCTCCTCCTTACTAGAGAAAGAAAGAACAAGGAGAGGAGCAGAAAAGAAAGAGAACTAGAGCCTTTAGTGGTCTAGCTAATGGGAACGTAATCCATTTGGAATCATCTAAAATGTACGCTGTTTCAACGACAGCGTTCTGATTCCTCCTGCCCATTTTGGAGCCTGGCCAAATTCCTACTTCTTCAAATGTTACAAGGCCATTTCAGCATCTAAGCATTCATATATGCTGTTAGGGTCTTTAATTTAGCAGGGAGACAAGAGAACTAAAATGTTAAATCAGGCTATAGTCAGAGACTGCAATATGCTGATCTTCCCTACAGCTAGATCACGAGGAAACCTGCACAAAGGAAGACTTCTGCTGGGATTGCTAACAAACCATTTCCCCACACCAAGAAGGAAAAACAGAGTCTTTAAGTGGTGCCCTACACAAAATAAAATCATTCATTCGCAAGGCTAAAATCATGAGGAACTTATGGATGAAAGGCTGGGAACTGCCAGCAGGCCTTTCACATTATATGCTCAGTCATTCCATGCTGCATACTCTATCCTTTCTCACTGTATGTTCACATCAAAGAAAAATGGGTAAACAAAATCTTTAAGCTGTAATTCACAGAAACTAAGAATGATACATAAACTAGATCCCTCCCCCACTCAGGGCTTTTTTCTTGTCTTGGCTTTTTCTCTGCTCTAATAAACTTTCCTTTTGACTCTAACTGTGGCAGGAGTTTGAATTCTTTCTTGCGCTCAGCAAAGAACCCTTTTCTCTCTCAATGCAGGGCTGAGCTTCCCGCCACTCAGGGAATGCGCCCTGTCCTGCATCATCCTCATCATCTACAATTAGATATTTTACTTTTACTGCGATGAACTTTACATCATATTTGTGCTGCTTTTAAACATTTGTGACTATATCGGTCCGTAGCGTTGATTACATTCACAGTGTTGTGGACCCATCACTGCTGTCTCGACCCAAAACATTTCCAGGAATAAATCACTCTGTCTTGACCCTCTTTCCAGCCCTTGTGATCTCTACTTTTCCGTCTCTAGGAATTGGGCTTTTCCAGAACCCTCATATAAGTGGAATCATAAATTATTGTCTTCCCGTGCAGGCCTGATGTAACTAGGCCCATTATTTTTTCAGAGTCCATCTATGTTGTTGACTATTTTAAAATCTGATTACTTTTATGACAGAATAGTATTCCACTAGGTGTACACATCACATTTGATCCACTCATCACTTGATGGACTTCTGGGTTCTTTCTACCGTCTGGCTATCGTGAATAATGCCGTTATGAACACTGGTGTGTGTATGATACACTGTGATATGTGATAAAATGATCCTGTCAAAACTCACAGAATGTTAGAGCACAAAGAGTAAGCTTTAATGGAATGTATGAACTTTTAATTAATAAGTCTCAATATTTTTTTCACTCATTTCACCCCATCAGGGTCTCAGGGCCATACTGCCCTGTTTCAGACGGAAGTAGCTACAGAAGCCTAACCTAGAGTCTCTCAATACCCCCTATGATTATGGAATCAAAACTCTCTCAGGGGGGATTTATGAGGCAGGATAGTTAGCCTAGGGAAGACTCCCTTTCATCCAGGATGCAGCTCTGGAATTTTTCCTCAGTCCCTTACTCGGCCCTCTCTCTGTTTTGATCTCAAGCATGAGACCCAGCATGAGAATCAAGCCAAGGCCGGGAGACAAGATAGTGGGCCTTCGGCTACCTTCTCCCCTCCAGGTGGCATAGGAAATAAGCCAAGACATGAAGGCAGGCTGGATAGCCTTCCCTAAGAAAATAAAAACTCACAATTCAGACAGCTGGGGCAGAGTTCTCGTAGATCCGCTGGCAGTTTTATCTTTAGCGTGTACTTTTGCTTTAATAAAACTTGTACTTTCCAGCTCACTGTTTGTTGTGTCCTTGAATTCCTTCTTGTGGCCTAAGACAAGAACCTGGTCACCAGAGCTCTGGGGTCTGGGTCCCACTTTGGACTCTCGCTTTGTCAAGCTCTCCAGCATCAATCGCATGATACTAATAAGTGGGCCATCTTAACATCTCCACAGCTCAGAACAGGGCACTGAGGCCCCGAGGGGTCTGCAGGACTTTACCAAGGAGATGAAGCTTCTAAATGCCATTTGAACCCAGGCCACCAGACACTGTCACCGTGCTTTTCTGTTTCCATAATATCTCAGCTAAATTAAGGGATTCACCCACAAAATCTGTCTGGTGGGTGTTTTACATGCACACCAAACTGCACTATGTTCCTAAGTCTAACTTGGCTTCAAGAGGGTCTTCTGGGTGGCTGTAAATAAATTATTCCTAATTTCCTTGTGGTCTTCTGCCAGCAAGATGTCCACAGTTCTCTGTATTGTCTTGAATTTCCATCCTTCTGTGATGAGGAGGATGATAGAAGAATATGGTCCTCATGGTCATCTAGGAAAAAGTAGGAAGGGGGACAGATGAGTCCACTTCTTATGACAAATTACGGTGCATTTAATCAACAACAGAGATGATGGTACTGTGGAAATAATGCCCACTAAGTTAATTCAAGAAGAATTCTTCAGTGTCCCATATTTAAATGACCATTACAAAACAGCTAAGTCATAGTTTTCTTTCACTGCATGGGTGCAAATACACGTGTATTCAGTCCATCGGTGGTGGTGTCACCATGGAGGTCAGGATGCACTGACAGCTCGAAATATGGCTGATGTTTAATAGTAAACAAGGTCTCTAGTTCATGTTCGCACATTAGCTGATTTTGCAACACTTTCTGAATAGATCTCTCCCTGATACATGTCTCGGATTTGTAAAATTTAATAGACATTATTTAGAACAGGTTTAGATTAACATGGAAGTTGACTAGATAATACACAACATTCCCACATCCCACCTCTCTAAGTTCCCTTATTAATAACATTTTACATTTATGAGATGTATTTGTTACTTAGACTGAAAAAATATCGATACATTTTTATTAAAAGCCCATACATTCCATTATTATTCACTCTGTGCTGTGACATCCTGTGAGTTTCAACAGGACCATAATGTCACCATGGAGGTCGTAGGCTGTTGTCCCTACCTAGCCCGTGATCGAAAACCTCTACTTGCCTCACCTAGGGCATCCATGTCTGTCTCCAGGATGGTCTGCGTTGAAGGAACCAGCTTAAACCCCTGTGGCATTCTCATCTTCATGTGGAACTGTTGTAATCTAAAGGAGGCAAATTTAACAAGAAGATTAGAAGTAAAGTAAAACGTAGGCCCAGGGGGTGTCCTTGGGGATGCAGGTGACTGTCCAGCAAGTAGAGAGACTGTTTTCCTTTGCTATGATGTTAGCAAAGCTTACAAAAATATTGAATCTCCATTCTCCTCAGGGGGGCTGAGTATAGATTAGAATTAAGAGGATTAGGATCCTGTTGATAAAGTTACTTGGTTATGAGCACAGTCTAGAAAGGATAAGACAGATCAGGAAGAAGCCAAGGTATGATAGGTTTTATGGAGCAGCTGGGCGAGAGTTTAGAGTCTGACTGAAATCTAGGTAGTTACTGAGAGGAGTGCCTGGGGGAGGGGAGACAGGCTGGCGGAGGGGGCACAGGTGAAAAGGAGGATACAAGCCAAAAAGAAATCCAAGCAGGAATAGAAGAAACAGGACCTGGGCAGCCCTTTGGTTAGTCATCTACTTATCCTGTAGAGAGTCTCCTTCTTCTGCATTTTGAAGTAGTCTTAGGTCCTCTGGGGGGGTGGGGGTTGTAGCTGTGTTTGTCCTCCTGGTGTTCCAGTGAAAGCTTGGGGGAGAGAGGTTTATTCATGATCAATGAACCCAGCACTGCAGACCCTGTAGTTTTATTGTGGCAGATGTGGCGAGGAGAACCTGATGTAGTCCTTTCCATTTTGGTGTTAATTGGTCCTCCAGAGAGTCTTCTTTCCAGGTATAAGGAGAATCCAGTCTCCAGGAGATACGGTTGAGAGATCTTCAGACGTGTCTGGGGAGAGAAGGATCAGGTTTCCACATTCCCGGTGGGCCTGCTGGACTTGTCCCAGATTGACCATATATTTTAGTTGGTTCTGGACCTCTGAGTCCAAAAATATGTTGGAGGATAGGAATGGCCACCCATACAGCATCTCAGAAGGACTTAATTTTAATTTGGATTAAGGAGCACCTCTGTACCTTAGGAGAGCTGTGGGCAGAAGCTGGAGCCGGGTCTCAGAGGTTCCCTGACATCATTTGGCCAGGGTCTTCTGCAGAGGATAGTTGGCCCTTCCTACCTTTCCAGAAAGCTGTGGTCTCCAGGAGGCATGCAGGTGAGAGTTGATGCCTTAGGCCTGAGATAGCTGTTGAATGACTTTGGCCAGAAGCAAGGGCCATTATCACTCTGGAGGCTCTGAGGCAGTCTTGGAGGCAACAACAGAGGGGTGGGGTGAAGTGCTTCTGTTTGGGTCGTCCCTCTACTCCTGCGATGGGACAAGCCTTAGAGGTTAAGGGCCCATAGTGATCTGTCAGGACCAATTAGGTAGCTCCCATATCAATCAAAAAAATCGATCTTACCTGCTACGTCAAGAGTCACCCAGGGTTTTTCCTTAGTCACAGGGTGTCTTTTGTAAGAGGCCACCAGGAACCCTGGGTCCCTTCAGTCACTGTCAAACAGGGCCATCAGGAGTCTGGGATCCTCCTCCGCTTTAGGAGCTGGAGACATTCCCCCTTCCAGTGGCCTGACTTTTCGCATTGAGAACAGGGCCCGGGGCTCTTTCTTGGGGTGGAGGCACTGTGGTTTTGGGTGCCCCGGTGTTACACCATTAAAACAAAGCCCATAGGAGCTGTAGGGGTTGCCCCTTTGAGCGTTCCTTGTTTCCCATGGGATGGCACTGAAGCCCCAAGGCAGGACTGATGGCAACTGCCATTATTTGAGCCAACTGTTTGGTCTGTCTGGTCTCCTGCTGGGTCCTTTTATTCTCCTCAGCCTAATCTCTATTGTTAAAGTCTCCCAAAGCCAAGTCTAATAATGGAGCCATCCAGGTCTGTGGGCTTTTGGAGTTTTCTCCTGATGTCAAGAGCAGACTGGCTAAGAAAGTGTTGGCCAAGCAGAGACTGCCCAGGTGAGGAGGGATGGATGTTAGTAAGTCTCCGGAGAGCCTCATCCAGCCATCCCTGGAATAAGGCCGGGTTTTCTCCCTAGTCTTGGGTCACCTTGAGATGGTCCCTGTATTAGGCAGCTCAAACTTGAGCATTTTTCCTACTCTTTCTTTTTTTCCTCTGCCATAGCCTGGTCAGTGAACAACCTGAAGACCCCTGGCACCAAGGCAGAGTGCAGGGCTTGGGATTCAGCCTTCAACTTCTGGAGCTGCCTCTGAACATCTGGCACAGCCTGCATAATGAAATGCATGGCCCTAGAGGACATACAAATGGCCAACAAATATATGAAAAGATGCTCAACATTGCTAGCTATTAGGGAAATACAAATCAAAACCACAATGAGATACCATTTCACATCTGTTAGAATAGCTATAATCAACAGGACAAGTAATAAATGTTGGAGAGGAGGCAGAGAAAAAGGAATCCTCATACACTGCTGGTGGGACTGAAAATTGGTACAGCCACTATGGAAAACACTCTGGAGGTTCCTCAGAAAACTAAGAATTGATCTACCATATGATCCAGCAATCCTCCTACTGGGTATTTACCCCAAAGACTTGAAAACCCGTATTCCAAAAGATATTTGCACACCGATGTTCATAGCAGCATTATTCACAGTGGCCAGGACACAGAAGCAACCGAAGTGTCCCACGATAGATGATTGGCTAAAGAAGCTGTGGTACATATATACAATGGAATATTACTCAGCCGTAAGAAGAGATGAAATACTGCCATTTGCGACAACATGGATGGACCTCGAGATAATTGTGCTAAGCAAAATAAGCCAGACAGAAAAAGTTGAAAATCACATGATATCACTTATATGTGGGATATAAACCTAAAAGCAACAGACGAGCAGGACAAACAAACAGATTCATGGACATGCACTATAGGCTAGTGGTTACCAGAGGACTATAGAATAGTGGTTACTAGTGGGGAGGGGGAGACGGGGAGGGGTAGACAGGGTAAAGGGGGTCAAATATAAGGTTTAGGGAGAGGGTGAAGTGGGTAAAGGGGATCAAATAATGTTAGCTGAAGGAAACTGGACTTTGGGTGGTAAACACACAATAGAATATACAGATGTCAAATGATAATGTACACCTGAAAATTATATAATTGTATTAACCAATGTTACCCCAATAAACTTAATTAGAAATTAAAAACAAAACAAAACAAAACAAAAATGCATGGCTGGGAGTATCTGGTCCTCATCAGGCTTTGGGTCAATGTCAGTATATTTTCTAAAAACCTCAGAATACTGGTTAAGACAACATAAAACACAGAAAATTATTTTAATGATGCACAGAATCCTTGTTTTCTACTCACAGAACATTTCCATAGTATCTGTAACAGAACAATAGTCTTAAGAAACATTGTCTTAGTTTGCAGAGAGAAAAAAAACCCAGCTCTAATTTTGCATTAGCTTCCTTTTGATATCTAAATTTATTTTCAATCTTGTTTCTCTATACTTAATATCTTTTATTATCACAAACATACATTTTTCTCTGCATATCAGAGATGATGTACATAAACAGGATTACCAGTAATTGGAGAGAATTTGAGATTTTTCATTTGCCCTTGACATTTTTAAGGAGGCTGGGAAAAAGGAGGGGGCAGTGTGTGGCTTGTGAGACTGGCCTCTTGTCTTTAAACGTGCCCCCTTTTTATCTTCACTTACCTTAACTTTAAGCAGTAGAGGCCGCTTTTACGTTTCTGGCTATCCGCAAGACCTTGAAAGTGACTGAGAGTGAGAAAAACCTCTTAAGACCTTTAATTTTGCCAAGTTAAGTCATAAGTCATAGTAATTTTTTTCAATTCATTAGTAAATTTGCTAGGATCTTCAGAGAATCTGCTAGAATTTTCTCTGTATAGAAAATGAAGCACGTACTCTTATTGTTCCCCCATCAGTATTTGTAGTTCCCTGAGGGGGCATATATTATCATGGGGGGATTGTTATGGGGCTCCACTTTGGGCAGTGCTAGTGGAAGTGGATAGGGGGAAAAGGATCCAAAGTCTGGATTGGGGGATGTCTGAGTTCCCTCCTGATTGACAGGTGGGTTGGTGAGAAGGGAATCATCTGAAATATCAGGAAGGCTTACTGTTGTCCCCGCCTCATGGACGCAGGGCCAGCAGAGAGCAGGCCTTTGGGACAGAACCATAAAAGCCTGTACGTAGGGAATTTCAGATCATTTGCTATTTCATCTAGAAAAGAGGTCCAATTGTAAGTGTGGGTGCCAGGGCTGGCTGGTCCAAGGTCTGGCTGGCCCTAGGTCTGGCTGGGATTCAGGCCCGCGGCTAGGAATAGGACTCTGGATTTCGAAAGTATGTAAACATACTTCAGCTTATTGTATTACGCATGTGTGACTAATGCCACTATTGTACTCTGCTATGTGTGGAGCCATGTAGTCCCCTGCATCACAGAAAGGGCAGTAGAAGATGTGCATGCAATACCACACTTCCTCCTATAGAACTGCACTTCTAGAAACAGAAATGTGCTCAGCACAATAAAATTGGTGCCTGCCATTTCATTCTCATATCTGCCTCTTGTGCATTCTTCCAACTGGGCGTCTCACCATCGAACCTTCCCTTCTCCATCGCCTCGGCGCTGACACTTTGTGTAGCCGACAGCTCACCGCTTGACCCTGACAGTAAGATTGTGTGATAGCTTAAGGTCCCATTTTCTAGCCAAACCTCCTGGTCCCCAAGTTTGTGTTGGAGCCAGGCCCTATTACAGAAGATCAGCTTCTTCTGCCTTAAGCCTTCTAGCTTAAAAGCCTTCCAATTCTGTAGAATGGAGACAGATGCAGTTTTTCTCATGGTGCCTGGAACAGGAGAAGAACTCGAACTAGGAGACTGGATTTCAAGGGTATGTGCATCCCCCTACCACTATCATTCAATTAACAGACTAGACTAGGAGGCCAAGCTAAGTCAGGGCATCCCCTGCAGGTACCTTGACCAACGAAGTCCAGGGGTCCCTGGGTTGGGCCACCCTGGGCTGTCCACAAAGTGTCGAGGCCTCGCCCCACCGGGCAGCTCCAGGGTCTCACAACAAAGAGAGGGTTCCCGGCGAGGGAAAGCCAAATGGTGGGGCAAAGAGGAGGCTGGCCCTCCTCTGTTGGTGAGTCTCAGGTTCTTGGGTCATGGCCTGGAATAGAGACAGGAGGGCCAGAGTCTGGAGGTTGACTAGATTTCTCTGAAGGCCCCCTGTAGTTCAGAGAGACCACACAAAATAACACATCGTTTGGAGGGAGAAGACCTTTCCTCAGGGACCCCTCTTTGACCAATACTATTCCCAGGCTTTCCAGGGGGTCTGAATATGGTGGGCTGGGAGACAGAGGAGGAGACTGTGAATGAAGCACAAAATAATACTTTCAAAGGGAAAGTCAGAACTGGAGAGGTTAAGATATGACTGGAATGGAGAGCAGAGAGGCTGCTACAGAGGAGGCAAGGCTTTCGAGGCCACATGATCTGACTAAAGCAAAGGAGAACTAAGGGACCAGCCAGGTGGGAGAAGATGGCAACAAGGAATTGGTCCCGATAAGGCTCAGACAGGAGGCTGAGACTAGGAAGAAGAAAGAAGAGGGAGGACGCCATGACAAAGTAAAGAATGACCAGTCCAGCAGGACCAGAGACTGACCGGCCGGGAGCAATGGTTGCAGATGTGGAGACGGGGGTTAATGAGCATTTTTCACTGTGTGCCTGGGTACACGGACACTGCCTTGAGCTCGGCGGGGATGCACAATGCCAATCTACCCCGTTCCCTGACCAAGATATCCTGTCACAGGAGTCTTCTAGAGGCGAGCGCCCTGACGGCTTTTAAGTGCTTGACCCATGCCCACAGTGTGACCGGCATCCTCCAGACATGGCCGTAGAAATAGAGGAAAGGAGAAGGCACAGTGACTCTGGTTGTAACTCACCCCAGCCGTAGGCACAAAGGTGCCAAGTGATGACGATGTCCACCTCTCCTGTTCAGCTCACCGTGGGTGATGCTGGAGAGCTGGATAGGTCAGCAGTCCAAAGAGGGACCCAGACCCCGAAGCTCTGGTGACCAGGTTCTTGTCTTAGGCCACGAGAACGAATTCAAGGACACGCCAAACAGTGAGCTAGAAAGCACAGGTTTTGCTAAAGCAAAAGTACATGCTAAAAGTGCAGGCAGATCTAAGAGAATTAGGTTTTGTTTTCTTATAGGTGGGTGTGTCCCACGGCTATCCAGTCTGCTTCCAGGTCTTGGCTTTTTTTCTATGCCACCTGGAGGGGAGGAGGTTGCCCAAGCCCTCTATCTCGTCTTCTGGCTTTTACTTGATTCTCATGCAAGGATCTCATGCTTGAAATCGAAACAAGGAGAGGGCTAAGTAGGGACTGAGGAAAAGTTCCTGGAGTGGAAAGTCTTATCTTAGCTAATTATCTTGCCTCATAAAGAGGCTCAAAATGATTGTACACAGGTCACACCTTCAGAAAAATAAATGGCTAGTGCTATGCAATTGCTCTGTAAGCAATCAATCATTGTGTGAATGCACATATAAGCTAGACATTCGGTAGTGGTTTACAGCCAGAGAGGGGACTTGGATGATTTCACAGTAGGGGAGAGTGAAAGGTTACTTTTCATCCTTTTCATGGGCGTGATGCTTTACAGCTCATGAAGAGTATCTGTTGTCATCTCCTGGGATCCCCAATCAGCCCTAGAGCAGCGGAGGCAAAGCAGGAGCCAAGATCCATGCTTTAATGTGGAGGGCGTAGAAATTTAGAGAGATTAAGTGACTTGCCCGGAGTCACAACAACAATGAGTGATGGACTGAGGACAAGAATGTGGTTGACATTCTGAGGACAGAGATTTGGAACCCCTCTGACACCTGACTTGATCCCTGGATGCCTGAAGCAAGGGCTCCCCTCACTGTCTTTCTCAAGTGCTTCTGCCCCAGGTTTCTGTGGAAGAGAGGTGATGCCCTGGAGGAGGAGGCTGAACCACGAAGAGTCCAAATCTATCACGCAGTCTCCAGCTCCTACCTTCAGTCTCTGACCCCAAATATAATAATATGCTCCAAACAAAGCCCTTCAGAAGGATCAGGGGAAGCCCCAAGTTGCAGCCATCCTCCCCCAGCGTCTGCACTGTCAACTGTCTAACACAGCCTGAGTCACCAGTGGTCAGGTAGACTGCCAAGCCAACTCAGAACATTCTAGACCAACCACCACATGACAGATTTGCCCAAAACTAGCTTTTCTTTTGTTGACCAACCCTGGACGAGCACTTAATGCCCACAAACTGGAATACTGGCCTTCTGCGTTGGTGTTTTGGTGATGCAGTGAATTAAGGCTAAAACCTCCACTGTCTGCTGACTATTGGTCTGAGCAGCCTGTGCTATGGCTGACTGACAGCGGGCAGTGGCTTCACTAGTGCTGAGTGTGCCGCCTCCCTGCTTATTCCTTCCTCACTATAGTCCAGTGTCTACAAACTCCTCATGCCTTCTTAGACCCTGCAGTGCCTGGAAATAGAGTCCTATGTCCTTCAAGAAGGACCTCTTCTTAGCCACAGCCTGTGACCCCATCATAGGGTCCTCCTTGAGAGTCACCCAGACCCTCCTAACCTCTGTCACCAAATGTTCATTCCACCTACCCAATGGTACTGTCCTTTTCTACCACTCTCCCACGTGGCACCCGAATGCACAGTGATCTTGTTCACATCCGCCGTGGACATCCCCCCATAAAATGTCAGTTTCCTTCCTTTTTCAAAATTTCTGGACTTAGACTGCTATGTTTGGTTTAATAATTTGGCATCCGCTTTCAGAAAAGTTGACTCATAATCCCCTTTCCTGTCATGACTATTGCTGGGATTCGATTCTCCCAGTGAAAGCAGTATGAGTATGTTCCCTCTGTATCTGTTCTCCGGAAGAGTGTGTATAAAACTGGCACTAGAATATGTTACATTTTTCTAAGTTCAGGAAAATATTCAGGCATCCCTCTTGAGAGCTCAATCAGAAATATAAATTAACACAACAAAACTACGAATACATTTATAACACTGTAGATAAATCAGGAGTGGTGGAAATGATTTTAAAAAGATGAGGAACATATTTTCAGCTAAAGTTAAGCAGCCCCTTTGAAGGAGCAGCATTCAGAAGGTCGATATGAATGTACCTGCACTACAATCGAGATTTCCCATCTCTGGAAGTTGAAGTGTGAGAACCTCAGTAGTTTGCACCTGTTCCCTCTCAGCTCACGGAGTGAAGTGACAGTTGGAATGGAAAGCTAGATGGGCATCATCACAACACCATGGTGACAGGTCATTTCAATGAACGTTCATGGTGAATGCCTTCTCTACACTATGGGTCCAACTGCTGCTGTCTAGACAAGTGTGTGTTTATATAGACAAGAGTGGCATTTAAGAGTATATGTTTTATTTCAAAAAATGAACCTCAGGTACTCACATTATTATCTATTTGTGAAAATAATTTACGCATAGAAAACAATTTGCTCACGCAAATATCGTTAATAGTGAAAACTCCAGGGTGACGCAGAGTATGGCGGGACAGGATGATTTCCTATAGGCATAGGTGTCAGACACGGGTGCATTCCCTCTGCGTATTTAATCTGTACACAGAACGTATCCTACAAAAGATCGCACGAGACTCAGAGGAAGGAGTAAAAATTGGTGGAAGATATAGCAATATCTTAACATATGCAGATGACACTGTCTTACTAGGAAAATGTAGTCTGATAAAATTAAAAGAATGCAGTGTGAAAGCAAAATAGCATTTGAACATCAAGACAACAAAATAATAACTACAGAAAAAATATACAACTTTCACATGGACAATGAAGACACTGAAATGGCTCAAGGTGTTGCTGATCTTGTTTCTGTCATCAATTCAAATGGAGACTACAGACAAGAAGTTGAGAGAAAGCTGAGACTCAGAAGAGTGGCAGAGGAAAGATTAGGAAAGATCACCACAAACAAGGATGTGTCATCAGAGACCAATGCCAACCGTATACTCATATCCCCAGCTACCCTGTTCTGATATGAATGCTGGCTTGTGACGAAGGCTGACAGGTAAAAAAATTTGATTCATTTGAAATACGTCATTGGAGGAGAGGTCTACAAATACTTGGGATTGACAGACAGACGAACGAGCAGGTTCTAGGACAAATGGAACTTGAAACAGCTATGGAGGCAAAAATGACAAAGCCGAAGCGGTCCTACTTCAGAAACGTCATGGGAAGTCAGGGTTTCTTGGAAAAAACAATAATGTTGGAAAAAAATAGAAGGCAGAAGGAGAAGTAGCCTAACTATGAAATGGGTTAACTCCATCCAAGGAGCCACAGGAAAGAGTCTACAGGAGCTGAGCGGGATGTCCCTGTGGACATCACTCATTCACAGGGTGGACGGGATTTGGAGCAAATCAGTGCACATGAAACACAAGTTGATGCACTTTATGCACTGGGTCATGAACTGTTTCAAAATGAGGTGAAAGTCACTCAGACAATGGTACAAGTTATGAAGTACATCATACATTAGAAATAAAAAAACTCAGAACAGTGAGGCCGCTACATCCCCACTGAGGCCCAGGCTGAGGTCTCCAGGTTGTGGCCTTCACAGGAATAAACCAGAACCTGTTAACAAATGCAGGTGCTGGAATCACTGGGGAGGCACAGAGACAGATGATGGAGGGCTTCTTCTGGAGGTGGGCGTACAGGACCAGAAGGGTCCTCAGTCCGGAAGGTGACCTTGGGTCCTGACTTCCCTGGGTTCAAATCTCCAGGAAACTGGGGCCTGTTTGCTGCTCTGGAATGAAGGTGTCATCTGTGGACTAACAGGAGCGATTGAACCTGGCCATTGGTCTGGGCAGGCTTCAGGGGACTGGTCACTTAGACAGTGGAATGAAAAGGACCCCGGGATGAAAAGTCCGAGAACCTGCCCACTGGGCCTTGTGAGGAGCAGGAGTTCCACTGACACAGATGGGAGAGGTGACCCTGCCCCTCTACCCCACACTCAATACATTCATGATTCTGCCCAATAAAAATGGACAGCTTCCTGGAGCTCTTCCTTTTTTCTTTAATATTTTTTTTAAAAAAATCACTACCAGATATTGCTTATTCTTTGAAATTTTAAAAAATATTACATTCTATTAATAAAAATATAAATTTAATGTCCTTGGTATCTTTCAATGAAAAGGTCACAAAAGACACTACCTTTAAAGGTATAGTAGAAACCAGGTACATTTAAGTTATTTAATAACAAATATGGAAAAAATATCAAAGGAACATTAAGACCATGAATACTGCTCCTTTAACTCATCCCACCTAAGCATTGCGTTGCTTGGCACTGCCTTTGGGTGTGTATTTTGTTTGAATTTGACACGTATACAGAAAAATCCATAGAACCTTCGGCCTCAGATTAAAAAATGGTGCCAAAAAGTGTCCTCAGATCTCCCACAAGTTTCCATAGATGCTGAGGGGTCCAGAGGGGTTGAGCAACTCTCAGGCTGGGATCCCACAATGTCCCCTATGTGATGCTGGGACTACTGAGGTCCCACTAGGATCAGATGGGCCTGGTGAGCTGTCCTGCTAGCATGAACATTGGATGCCTGTGTCTTCATCCTTCCCCCAAGAGGTCTGCAATGGGAGAGCTCAGGACCTCCTATAATGTCTCATCACACCTAGTGAATACCTGGGGATGCTCTCTGTTGATTTTAGCAGGTTGGGACGGCAGGGCTGGATCCTACAGAGTGAGATGTCAAACCACTCCAGTGGCTCACTTCACAGAAAACACAGTGACCAGCACTTCCTTAAGTCATGAATATGGTGGCTCCACAGGCATCTAGAGCCCTCTTGTCCTGATGTAAGCCACTGCTACAGGACACAGCCTGGTGACCTCGGGGCTGCTACGGAATAGGTACCTTCCCTTGGAAAACGTGATCAGGGTGTCCTTCACTGGTCAGTCCGGAGTTTTATCACCCTCTCGTCTCCACTTTTGGGATCACAGGAAAGAGTAGAAACCTCAGTTATTTTGGGGGGACTCTCTGAAATGCCAACAAGTAAGTTAGGAAGCAATGGAGAATAGACACACGTTTGCCTTACCCTTTTCATTCCTGCAACACAAGTTCAAAGTTCTATATCTTCTTTTTCTTGAATGGTTTTCTCTACTTTCTTCTGGAGCAGCTTGAAAAAGATTTGTTTAAAACTGGAGAGAACAATTCTGCATGTCCAGAGCCACCTACTAAAGGAAAACCCCTGTGTGTGGGGGTGCCCAGGGCAGAACAGACTTCACAGGGCCCCTCTCCCACTGCAGAATGTAGGGCTGGAGGAAGATATCACAGTGACAGTCCCTGGACCTCAAGTGCTAGAATGAGACCAGAGTTTTTGATAAAGAGGGGCTGGGGAAGACTCACAAACACAGGCTTAAGAAAGAGAGAACATGGAAAAGAGAGGAAAGAAGAAGTCAATTACATGCACTCTTATGCTCCCTATGTCAGAGGCTTCATTATCTGCGGTATGGTCTTCGAGTGGAAAAGTGCACCAACAATGTGGGGTGGCCTAGGAAAAATAATGGAAGAGTTAGAGTCAAGGTGAAAGCCCAGCATCCTGCTGCTCCTGGGATCATGTAGCCCAACCCCAGGACCCATCATTGTCCTCATCTCTACACTCCTCATCTAGTGACCCCCTGGCCTTGCTGGTCAGAGAGTCTCTTTGGCGCCTGGTCAATCCCAGAAGAGCAGGTCAGTAATGCTGTGGGAGCAAGTGTGTCCTCTAGAATCCTGCTGGCCATGGGGGGCCCAGAGAAGCAGCTGGACACCGGCCTCTCTCACATGGAAGCACATTCAGCACCTCAAACATGGGTGATGAGTGGAGGCTGAGATGAGCTCAAGGATGCTAGAGCCATAGTGTAATGCCAGAAGAATTGTTTTTTCCCTCATGCAGCTCTCGGGGTGCCCTTTAAATGAGGAGTAACCATGAGCACAGAAGCATGAAGGTGCTGGTACAAGTCCTTCCATCAGCGATCCCCAACCTTTTTGGTGCCAGGGACTGGTGCTCCTATGAGAATCTAATGCTTGATGATCTGAGGTAGAGCTGAGGCAGTGATACTAGTGCTGGAGAGTGGCTGCAAAAACAGATGAAACTTCACTCCCTCTCCTGCTGCTCAACTCCTGCTGTGTGGCCCAATTCCTAACAGGCTACAGATCAGTACCAGTCTGTGGCTGGGAAGTTGGGGACCCCTGCTTTACATTAAAGAGAGAGAGTTTACTTATCACTCTCTACCTGGCATGCAGTAAAAGACCTTTGTCCCCAATTTAAGTTACTATGAACGAGTATTTGTGTCCCACTAGAGTGCATCCATCACAGGTCAATAATGAAAATGAAACCACAATCTCCTGCATACGATTCTGAGGAGTGCTAACTGATCAGTGCCCCCACTGAGATTTTGTTGAGGCAATGAGAGGAAAGAGCTAGACTTGTGGGAAAGATAATTTTTAAATAGCAAAGCAATGAAAGAGGATGACAAACATGGCATTCTCAAACCTACGGAAACAATTCCTCTTCCTGTGACATCATTCAAAAAGGAAAAGAACATATCAGACTTCTATACTCATTTTCTTTTTTTTTTTTTTGGTCTAATTTCATGTCAGTTTTCCAAACAGAAGGTGCCACTAACTGTTCTCAGGCCCCTCTCCTATGGGATCTGACCTGTGTGTTAGTACTTAACCTGTATAGAGTCTTCATCCTCACTGCTAGAGTTAGAGAAGCTCTCCTACACCCAATCTTTAGAAACAGAAACATGAGCAACAAAGTTATTAGAAAGAGAGGCTCACCCATTCCTTCTAATTTACTAGAGCCTGTGGAGCGTCATAGGCATCACCCTGATGTTCCCCGCAATTCATAGACCTTCTCTGGGCTCTGTGGGGTCAGAGCCCTTCCACAGACATTCACCACAGTTGCCAACCTTCAAATCAGAGAAACGCTGAAGGAGTCACTTTTTACTTTTTTATTTCTAACTGCCCTTGATTGCTCTCACCTCCAAACTTAACGACGCAAAGTTCCAACTGTTATGTAAAAATTTGAACGTGGCTAATGGGAATGAGCAATTAGATGTTTTATATTATTTTAGTTCATTGAGTTAACTGAAAACACCAGCATCTGGCCACTGGCTCCACATTGGATAGCACAACCGTAGAAGTCAAAGATGTAGAAGGTGTACTCTCCCCTCCCCTGCTGGTTCTTGAAGAGAATTTTGTGGGCCTGCTCTGATCATTCACTTGTGGGGAACTCATGTGCATGTACCAGGTGCTTCTTGCAGCTCTGGGATTACTCAAAAGTAAGATCAACACCAGATACTAGAGGATTCCCAGCAGGGGCCCACCTGTAAGCAAAAGTGAAGAGCATGGCTGGCACACTTGTGCTAGACAGAATCAAAGGGGGCAGGACAGTTCACTGTCCTCAGGAGCCCTCCATTCTCACCTATGACTTCAGACTAGAGCCTGGTAAAGAAGTGGGAAAGGCCCCTAAAAGTGTAAAAGCCTATACACTGAAAGCTATAAAACATTGCGAGAAAATTTTAAAAGATGCAAATAATTGGAGTGACATATTGTGTTCATGTTAATATTGATGAAATTACTATAAAACTTAAAGTGATCTTCAAATTAAATGCAGCCCCTGTCAAAATCTCAATGTCATTATATAGTAAGAAAACATTATAAAATGTTCAGAACCACAAAGGACTCCAGTAGCCAAAATTATCTTGAGAATGACAAAGATGCAGGCTCCAAAATTCCTAGCTTCAAAACACATGACAAAATACAGTAATCAAACCAACATGGTACCGACATAAAAAAATTACACTATATCCATGGAACATAGTAGACAGCCCAGAAATAAACCCACGCCTACATGGTTATTTAATCTATGACAAAAGAGACAAGCATACACAGTGAAGTTAAGACAGTCTATTCAATGAATGGTGTTGCAAAAGCTGGATAGATACATGGGAAAAAATAGAACTGGACATCTTTTTACTCCATGTAGAAGAATAAACTCAAAATGAATTAAATACTTAAATATAAGACCTGAAACCATAAAATTCCAAGAAGAAAACATAAACAGTTAACTCTCTGACATTGCTTTTAGTAATAATTTTTCTCATATATCTCTTCCAGTAAGAAAGCAAAAAGAAAAACAAATGAGACTACATCAAACTAAAAAGGTTTTGCACAACAAAGGTAACCAACAATGATAGGAAAAGACAATCCTTTGACAGAAGATATTCACCAATGATACATCTGATAAGCAGCTAATATACAAAATTGATAAAGAACTTATATGACTCAGCACCAACCCCCACCCCCAAACAATCCAATTAAAAATTGGGCAGAGAGCTTGAATAGACATTTTGCTAAAGAGGACATTGAGATGGCCAATAGACATATGAAAGGATGCTTATTATCACTAAATATCAGACAAATGCAAATGAAAACCACAATGAGTTATCACTTCACACCTGTCAGAATGGCTATCATCAATAAATCAAAAGATGAATGTTGGTGAGAATGTGTAGAAAAGAGAACCCTGTACATTGTTGGTGGGATTGCAAATTGGTGCAGTCACTATGGAAAAACAGTTTGGAGGTTCCTCAAAAAATTAAAAATAGACTACCTTATGACTCAGCAATTCCACTTCTGGGTATTTAGCCAAAGACAGTCAAAAACACTAATTCTAAAAGATATAGGCACCCCTATGTTCACTGCAGCTTATTTACAATAACCAAGATATGGAAGCAAACTATGTGCTCATGAAGAGATGACTAGATAAAGAACATGTAGACAATTCTAGTCAAGATGGCATAGAAGATAGACACTGGGCTCACCTCCTCTAGTGACCACATCAAAATTACAATGAAACTACAGAACAATCATCACTGGGAGTCACTGAGATCTGGCTGATCAAAAGTGCTACAACTTTTGATCAAGGGACATATATAAGAGGTCACCTCAAGCCTGGTAGGAGAGGTGGAGATGTGAAACAGGCCAGTCCCACAACCACATGTAGTGGTTGAGAATCAGGAGGGTTATCTTGGCTGAGGAGGTCCACCCGCCCCAGAGGAATGAGGAGTCACAGCTCTACACTGGGCTTCCCAGCCCAGGGTTCCATTGCTGGGAAGAACAGTCTTCACAACCTGTGGCTGTGAAAACCAGCAGAGATTGTGGCTGAGTGAGATGGAGGGATTTGGGAGTTGCAGACATTTCTCTTAAGAGGGCTGTGTAGGGACTTACTCAGTGATGGACTCACTTGCTATGAGCTCCAGAGCTGGGACAGGTGCTCAAAGAGTGCCAAGGACATACAGGGAGAAACTGAGTTGTCTGTCTTCAGGGTGAGGGCTGGAGGGGCGGCTTCTACCTGGACAGATGTGCTGGCAGTATCTATTGTTCTTCTGTTGAGTTGTCCCTCCTCCCAGTGTGCAAATGCAGACTGACACTCTATCTGAGTCTCCATTAACCAGGCTAACACAGGTTGCCCTGCCCAGGTGATTCCCTGAGACCCTACCTCTCCTAACCTGCAGGCCCACTCAAGCTGTTTCTAGTGGTATTTTCCCTACAAATTTCCTTGCTTGGCTCATGCTGTAGACTTTCCTAAAATCTCTCAAAGGCTCACAAAACTCAAAGAACCAGTATTTGGACTCACATGTCCCATACCTCTTGCCGAGCAGTCCCAAGCCTGGCACTAGGGGCAACCAGCCTCAGTTCCTTGCTTGGCCAATGAGATACCTGTAAGCCCGCCTTGGATGGCAATCTTCTGTGGATTGCTTGGTGACTCCTTCCAGGTGGCTCTGGAAGTACACAGGCTGCAACTTAACTTTCCCTGCAGCTGGTCTCCTCCCAGGAGGCCCTTGGGCCGGCACACCTGGTGGCCTGCTTCGACCAGAGTCGGAGCCAGAGCACCACTCAGGGCTGTATCTGAGGAGAATATATCCAAAAGGCAGACTGAGCTGGCACCAGAGCCCGGCTGAAGTGAATCCTTCTCTGTAAGTTTGGCCCCTCACCAGCCAGTCCTCACAACAAATCAGCCCAAGGATCAATCTCTCCCATCGACATGCAAAGAGCAACCATAGCTCAGCTACAACAGGAGAGCACACACAACCCACAAGGGACACACCTGTAGCACCCAGCTAAGGTGACCAGGGAGACTATACCACTGGGTCCTACAGGACACCTACTACATAAAACCACTCTACTAAGACACAGAGACTTAGGAGCCCTATTTAGAACATAGAAACAAACATAGGGAGACAGCTAAAATGGGGAGACAAAGAAACATGCCCCATATAAAGAGCAGAACAAAACTCTAGAAAAAGAACTACACAAAATGGAGACAAGCAATCTACTAGAGGCAGAGTTCAAAACACTGTTTATAAGGATGCTCAATGAACTTAGGGGAGGAGTAGATGAACTCAGTGAGAACTTTAACAAAGAGACAGAAGATATAAAAATGGAAATGGAAAACATAAAAGAGAATCAGTCAGAAATAAAGAATATATATCTGAGATGAAGAGGACATTAGAGGGAACTGACAGAGTGGATGAAGAAAAGGACTGAATCAGCGATTTAGAGGATGGGGTAGTGGAGGACACCCAATCAGAACAACAATGAGAAAAAAGAATGAGAACAGTTTAAGGGGCCTCTGAGGCAACATCAAGAGTGACAACATCAGCATCATTGGAGTACCAAAAGGAGAAGAGAGAGAAAAAGAAATTGAAAACCTATTTCTAGAAATAATGATGGAAAACTTCCATAATCTGGTAAAAGAAATAGGCATACAACCCCAGGAAACTCAGAGTCCCAAACAAGATGAGCCCAAAGAGGCCCACACCCAGACACATCATCATTAAAATGCTAAAGGTTAAATACAAAGAATCTTAAAAGCAGCAAGGAAAAAGCAGTTAGGTACATAAGCCTGTTAGCTGGTTTTTCAACACAAACTTTGCAGGCCAGAAGGGATTGGCAGGAAAAAGAGTGATGAAAAGCAAGGACCTACAACTAAGATTACCCAGCAAAGCTATCATTTAGAATCAAAGGATAGTTAAAGAGCTTCCCAGATAAGAAAAAGCTAAAGAAGCTCATAATCACCAAACCAATATTATAGGAAATGTTAAAGGGACTTCTTTAAGAAGAAGAAGAAAAAATGTATCAAAAATATGAATAATAAAATGGCAATCACTACATAACTATCAATAAGCACTTCAAATGAAAAAGAATTAAATGCTCAAATCAAAAGACAGGGTAGTTGAATGGGTAAGAAAACAAGACCTTTACATATACTGCCTACAAAAGACTCACTTCAGATCAAAGACACACACAGACTGAAAGTAAATGGATGGAAAAAGATAGTTCATGAAAATGGAAAGGAAAAAACAAATCTAGGGTAGCAATTCTTATACTATACAAAATAGACTTTAAAACAAAGTCTATAACAAGGGACAAAGAAGGACTCAGTAATCTTCTGGGTATTTATACAAAGAAACCCAAAACACTACTTTGAAGGGACATGTGAATCTCTATGTTCATTGCAGCATCATTTACAATAGCTGAGATATGGAGGCAACCTTTATCTATTCATAATGGATGAATAGATAAAGAAGAAGTGGTACAGATAAAGAATAGAATGTTACTAAGACATAAAAAATGTTTTTAAAAAATGATATCTTGCCATTAGCAACAACATATGGATAGACCTAAAGGGTATTGTGCTGAGTAGAGTAAGTTAAAGACAAATGCCATATGATTTCACTTACATGTGGAATCTAAAGAACAAAATAAATAAATAAAACAGAAACAAACTCATAAATACAGAGAACATTTTGAGGGTTACCAGAGGAAGGAGATTTGGGGGAGTGGATGAAAAAAGGGGAATGGATTAAGAAGTACAAATTGGTAGTTACAAAATAGTCTTGGGTATGTAAAGTATAGCATAAGGAATATGGTCAATATTGTAATAACTATATACAATGTCAGATGGGTACTAGATTTATGGAGGCGATCACTTAGTCAGTTATATAAATGACTAATCACTATTTTGTACATCTAAAACTAAATGCTCTAATCAAAATTATTGAAAAATTATTGTATTCTGTAATTGAAAAATAAAAAAATGTTTCAAAAAAGAAAAGATAAAGATAGCAAATGAACATATGAAAAATGCTCTATAGCATTAGTCATCCGAGGAAGGCACAGTGCGTAAACACAGTGAGTAAACACACTGTGAGATAACACTATTAACTTATTAGAATAGCTAAAATTAAACACCAACAACCTACCAACCAACCAACCAACTAACCAAACAAACAAACGAACAAACAACACAATCAATCATACCAAATACTGGCAAAGATTAAGAGCAACTAGAAATCTCATATTCCTGGTGGGAGTTCCAAACAGTACAGCCAGTTTGGAAAACACTATGGTCATGTCTTATAATATTGAATATTTACTTACCATGTTACCCAGTAATTCTACTGCTAGGTATTTACCCAATAGTAACGAACACATGAGTCCACAAAACTCTGTCCATCCATGTTCATAGCAGCTTTGTTCTTAATAGCCAGAAATTGGAAACAATCGACAAGTTCATTCAATAATGAATGGATAAACTAAATGTGGTGCTTCTTTACAATGGACTACTACTCAGCAATAAAAGAGAATAAACTATCGATACACACAACAATGTGGATGAACTTCAGAAGCATTACGCCAAGTGAAAGAAGTCAGACACAAAAAAACTTGAAATCCAAATTCATATAGAATTATTCCATTTTATGTACTCTTGATAAAAAGTTAAACTAGGGAGACAGAAAGAGGTCAGTGATTGCTATGAGTTAGTGATGCCACAGTGGAGGAATTGATGACAAAGGAACATGGCTTCTTGGTGTCCAGGTATCTTGATTGTGGTGGTGGTTACACAACTGTGTTTGTTAAAAGTCTTTGAATTGTACTATACATCTAGGATTATGTTATATAAACTATACTATATTAAACTGATTTCTAAAAAAATATATTCTTGTGCCCTATCTAAAAAAACTACTGCAATATTTGAAGTCATAAATGAATACACTAAAAAAATCAAAACATGATATCGATTCAATGGAATATCACTCGACCATAAAAAATGAAATTTTACTATTTGGGATAACATGGATGGACTTAGACAATATGCTAAGTGAAAAAAGTCAGAGAAAGACAAATACCACATGGTCTCACGTATACATGGAATCTAAAGAACAAAATAAACAAAAAAAATAACAGATGTTTAGGTACAGAGAACAAACTGATGGTTGACAGAAAGGAGGCGGGTAAGGAGGTTGAGTGAAAAAGGGGAAAAGATTAAGAAGTTCAGACTGGTAGTCACAAAATAGTCACGGTGATGCAAATCACAGCATGGAGAACATAGTCCATAATATTCTAATAACTATGTATAGTGACAGCAGGGTACTAAATTCATCGGGGGATCACTTCATAAATTACATAAATATCTACCCGCTATGCTACACCTGAAACTAATATAAAATAATATGAAATGTCAACAGTAATAGGAAGAGAAAAAAAGAAAAATCTCAAACTCTGAAATTAGGCAGGTTTTTTGGGAAAGATAACTTTGAAATAACAAAGCAAGAAAAAAGGATAACAAACACAGCACTCTGAAAAGCCCATGGACACAGTTCTTCCTATGACATAGGATAAGAAAAAATCAGACTTCTATATACACCTCATTTCATTTCTCTGATTTCATATCTCCTTCAGTCTTCCAAGTAGCAGGTGCCACCCAACTGGTCCCAGGTATCCCCACCCATTGGATTTGACCTGAGTCATCTTCTACCTCGCAGTTAAAGTCAGAGACAACCTCCAGCAGCCAATCTGTAGAAACAGAAACAAGAGCAATAACGTTGTTCAAAAGAGAGGCTCACCCATTGTTCTAGCTCCACTCAAGCTTATGGAGAGTCACACGGCCTCACCCTGATCTTTCTTCCATGGTCTTAGATCTTCCCTGGGCTCTGTGGCATCAGAGCCCTTGAACAAGACATTGATCACACTTGCAAATCTTCAAATCAGAGATGCTGAAGCAATCAACTTTCACCTTCTCACCTCTGCTGGCCCAACATGTCTCCCATCCCCAAAGTTATTAACTGAAAATTCCAACTGTTATAGACACAATTAAATGTGGTTAGTGTGACTGAGCAATTGGATGTTTTATTTCATTTAATTCATTGAGTTCATTAATGAGCAAATAAAATTAATTAAAAACAGCCACATCTGGCCACTGCCTGCCACACTGGGTAGAGCAACTCGAGAATTCAATGATGTGGAAGGTGTACCCTCCCCTCCTCTGCTGGTCCCTGCAGAGCAGTTTGCTGGGCTGATCTATCCTGTGGGGACTTCACAGACCCATGTGCCTGTGTCTTACATGAGGTTCTGGCGTCATTCAAAAGTATGGTCAAAACCAGATACTAGAGGATTTCCAGCAGTAGGCCCACCTGTAAGTAAAGGTGAAGAGCATGGCTAGTTCAGGCTGAAACCAGTGTTCTCACGCCTTCAGGTTAAGCACTCAAAATTCCATGACCATGGCCCAAACTTACAGTTTAAAAGAATAATTTAAGATTTTTAATTAAAGTTGCATACAGCATTATATTGGTTCGAGGTGGACAACCTAAGGATTACACATTTCTATACCTTAAAAAGTGATCACCCAGATAAGTCTAGGAACCGGCTGACACCATACAGTTTTAAAATATCATTGATTCTATTCGCTATGCTGTACTTTACATCCTAGAGGCTGTCATTTCAAATGTCCTCTTGTATCAGGTATCGACTGGTCAAAGACTCCCAATCAACACTAACCCACAACTTTAAAAGCACTGCATACGTCACATGTACTGTACAATGTCAGATTCTCATATCTGAACTTGACTGAACAGGAGAAACCATGAAAGCAACATTTCTATAGAACAAATGTAAAGATGCCCTTCCTCAACAATTAGGAGAGGTCCTTCCTTCAGGGTCTCATATGGAACTAGAAGGAAATAGGACAACTGTCAGTGCATGGCTGATTGCTGACCATGATTTCTTCAGGAAGCTTTGCTGGATGTAAATGAGGGACTAGAGTGCTGGAGGTGGCTGGTTAAGAAGTATGGGTGAGCCATCCTCTTGGGTGGAGGAAAGATAGCAAAGCAGAAAAGCATGAAGGGAATGAGACAAATGATCTTTCCATACTTTTCTCTCACTATGAGAAACTGAATGAGCTACAATGATTAAACCTGGAACAAATTAATGACTGAAGTTCCACAGTACCTTCCATCGGTGGATCCACTGGGTGGACCCTGATTTTTCTCATGTTGGGAACTTCCCACACATACTTCTTAGAAACCTCTTGCACTTTTGCTTTTCCTATATGAAAACTCATGAAGAAAGATCATGAGAAACTCATTCTCAATACAGAAGGCTATAGATATCTTGCTGGTAACAGATCAGAGGGAAATTAGGAACAATTTATTCTCAGTACTGTTGTTTGATCCCGTTACTCATTTGTTTCTCAGAAGTGCCACGTGAGTCAGACAACTGACAGAAATAGTAGTTAATGTGAAGGAACTGAGGGAGTAACCACATGTGCTGGTTCTTTGGATGTTAATAAATTAAACCTGCACCATCCCCTTTCTCCCTTATTATTGATCCCAGCAATTATCTGTTCTGCCTGGATGAAGCCTGGCAACAAATGGGCAGTGGCTGCACTCGGCCTGAATGTGCACGTCTTCCCTGCTCATCCTACTTTCACCAAAGTTTATTTCTATTGTACAGACTTCTAGTCTCCTTCTAAACATTGTAGGGTCTTGGGACAGAGTCCCCTCTCCTTTTAGAAGGACCTTTCAATAGACAAATCCTTGGACCCATATTGCAGGCCACTGTCAGAGGATTCTCAAAGCCTCCTTCCCTCTCTTCCCAAATGTCCATTCCACTAGCCAGAGGGTGAGATCCATTCTCAGCATTTGTCAAGGCAAAACTCAGACAGCCAATAGTCCTCTCTGTATGAGCACTATAAAAGGCCCACCATGAAATTTCACTTTCTCCCCTAAAGTACCTGGATTCAGATACTGTTGGTGTTTTCGGATTTGGCACCTACTTTCAGAAGAGCTGGGCCTGTGTAACCGCTTTCTCTTAATGTCCATTGTGTGGGTGATATCAAGACTCTCTTACTCTGATAAACGATTTAGGCTGTGTTCATTGTATGCCTGGATGTGTATGTACAATACTGACATTATTTTCATTATAAATATTGAACCAAAATCAAAGAAGGATGACTGAGTCTAACATTTTCTTTGTGAAAAAATGTATCATTTTCGACCTTTCTTCTTTTTAAATCATTCTTTCTAAATCCTTACTTTATACTTAATGGTAACAGCTTTATAGCTTTTTATAAACACACATGTTACCAACAAATTAATGACTGAATTTCCACACTACGTTCCATGGACTGTTCCAGTGGGTGGAGCTTGATTTTTCTCAAGTAGAGAATCTTGTGTGCCAATATTCCCTGGTCCACTTGTCCTATGTAAAAAGGCATGAAGAAGGATCATAAAAAGTGCGTTTCCAATATAGAGAGCTTTAAGCATCTTGATGGTAACAGACCAGGGAGAAATGTGGAATCATTTATTTTCACTTCAATCTGTTGATCCCATTACTCACTGGTGTTCCAGAAGTGCCATCTGAGTCAAAGCTGGCATTCAGGAAGATCATGGAGTTTAATGTGCACTTGAAACACATATCACATTGATTTCATGATCCATGGTCAACGCTCATCAAGCCCCCAACGTCTGCAGCACCCATACTATTCTACTTCCCAGTCTGGAGCCCCACGGACCCAGGGTTCTGTAGGCGACCACCATGTCAAAGGTTTCTCTCACTTGCATGTCATATAAATGAACTTATCCAGAGGAAACTCTTGTGTTTCGATGGATATTATTACTGAATATGATGTGAATTTTGCCTGTGTTGCTTTCTGAAGCTAAAGATTGGTATTTGCATTGTGGTGTCTGTATATCACATTGGAAGTACACGGACAGTAAATTCACTCCGTCTCCACTTATGTACAGGAAATGTGCGTTTCCCATGGTGGGTACTCAGAATGATGCTGCCGTGAGTGATTGTGTACAAGCCTCCAGGGGGACACCAGTACCCATCTCATTCATGTGACTCTGACATAAGTGGTAGGAGTGGGATTGCTGGGACATGGGTACAGATAACTTTAAATCACAGAGAGGAATTGATTTTGGAAGAGGCTAAACATTTGTACATTTCCACAGGAACGTGTGACAGTTCCAATTCCTCCACATTCTCACCAGCCCTGACTGGTGTTCATTCTGACAAAGAGGCTCTTCTCGTGGTTGTAAGAGAGAGACATTGCAGTTTAATATGCATTTTCCTAATCACTGGTGTGGTTTTATGTATTTTTATATGCTCGCCTGTTGAACTTGCTTGGATTTGTTTTTTGACTTATGATATCCCAAACTCAGGACCCAGTAGATGGTCTTTCATCCCCCCACACACTTCTGTGATGACTCCCTTTCTGTGATTCTTTGCTTGCTCTCAGAAAGACCACAATCCTGCACAAGAGAGCTACATCCTATTCTCAGAGATCCCTGTCCCTGTCTCAGAGTCCCCCATGGGATATAGAGAGAACAATAGCCATGCTGTAAGGGTGTCAACATACTATTCTGCAAAGAATTACCTCTCTATTCCCCAAAGTACCAATATCCACCAAAGCACCTTAGAAATTCTTGAAGAATTAGGTTATTCAGGTCTCAACACAAAGCTCTCGTTATTTTAGCCTCTCATTATGCTTCAGGATAAGACATTCAGAGAGGTTACGTGAATACTGCAAGATCACAATATTGATGTGCGAATGATCTGGGACAGGAAATATTCCCCCAGCAGAACAGAGACCCCACAACAACTGTGGCTTCTACATCATTTCCCACATACTTTCTCAAACTCTGCTACGCCAAGCTTGTAGGAGGGCACAGTGGATACCCTGGAGGAGATGCCCGAGATAAGAACAACGCCCCCAACACAAGACTCTTGGTGAGTGCACATGAGTGCCTTTCCTTCCACACTATCTTCACATTATCACCTGTCAAGGTGACTGTTTATGAAGATCATGTGACACCACCAAGTGATCAGTGCTCTTCTTCTCTCCCATAGGACTCAGAGCCCCAGAACATTCAAGACCTACTCCCCCCCACCCCTCGACAGCTGTGTAGACTCAATCCCTGTAACTGACAGAACTTGCTGTCAGACAACTGACAGAAATAGTAGTTAATGTGAAGGAACTGAGGGAGTAACCACCTGTGCTGGTTCTTTGGAAGTTAATAAATTAAACCTGTACCCTTCACTTTCTTGCTGACTATTGATCCAAGCAATTATCTGTTCTGCCTGGATGAAGCCTGGCAACAAATGGGCAGTGGTTGCACTCGGCCTGAATGTGTGTGTCTTCCCTGCTCATCCCTCCCTCACCAAAATTTAGTGTCTATTCTACAGACACCTCTCTGCCTCTAAACTTTGTCGGGTCAGGAGACAGAATACCATTTCCTTTTGGAAGGACCTTTCAATAGACAAATCCTTTGACCCCCATCGCAGGTCACTGTCAGAGGATTCCCAATGCATCCTCCATCTGTTCCCAAATGTAAATTCCAGTAGCCAGAGGGCGAGATCCGTTCTCAGCTTTTGTCCAGGCAAAACTCAGACAGCCAATGGTCTTCTCTACATGAGCACTATAAAAGGGCCACCATGAAACTTTACTTCCCCCCTAAAAGTGCCTGCATTCAGATACTGTTGGTGTTTTCCGGTTTGGCACCTACTTTCAGAAGGGCTGGGCCTGCGTAACCCTTTTTGTTTAACGTCCATTGTTTGAGTGGGTCAAGACTCTCTTAACCTCATGAACGATTTAGGCTGTGTTCACTGTATATCTACTACCTGGACGTGTGTGTACAAAACTGACCTTATTTTCATTTGAAATATTGAACAGAAATAAAAGAAGGGTGACTGAGTCTAACATTTTCTTTGTGAAATAATGTATCGTTTTCAAACTTTCTTTTTTAAAAATTATTCTTTCTAAATGCCTACTTTATACTTTTTAATGGAAACAGCTGGTAAGCTTCTTATAAACTCACGTGTTACCAACAAATTAATGACTGAATTTCCACAGTACCTTCCATGGACTGACCCACTGATGAACCTTCTTTTTTCTCAAGTATGTGAACCTTTGGCACCATTTTCCCAAGTCGATTTGTCTTACGGAAAAACACTTGAAGAAAGAGCATGAGAAATGCATTCCCAAAATAGAGAGATTTAGACATCTTGCTGGTGACAGACCAGTGAGAAATGTTTAATAATTTATTCTCACTTCAATCTTTGATCCCATTACTCACTGGTGTTCCAGAAGTGCCATCTGAGTCAAAGCTGGCATTCAGGAAGATCATGGAGTTTAATGTGCACTTGAAACACATATCACATTGATTTCATGATCCATGGTCAACGCTCATCAAGCCCCCAACGTCTGCAGCACCCATACTATTCTACTTCCCAGTCTGGAGCCCCACGGACCAGGGTTCTGTAAGTGACCACCATGTTGAAGGTTTCTCTCACTTGCATGTCATGGAAGTGACGTTATCTAGAGAAAACTCTTGTGTCTCAGTGGATTTTATTACTGAATACGATGTGAATTTTGCCTGTGTTGCTTTCTGAAGCTAAAGATTGGTATTTGCATTGTGGTGTCTATATATCACATTGGAAGTACACGGACAGTAAATTCACTCCGTCTCCACTTATGTACAGGAAATGTGCGTTTCCCATGGTGGATACTCAGAATGATGCTGAGGTGAGTGATTGTGTACAAATCTCCAGGGAGACACCAGTACCCATCTCATTCATGTGATTTTGACATAAGTGGTAGGAGTGGGATTGCTGGGACATGGGCACAGATAACTTTAAATCACAGAGAGGAACTGATGATGAAAGAGTCTAAACCAATGTACATTTCCCCAGGAATGCATGACAGTTCCAGTTTCTCTGCATTCTCATCAGCCCTGACTGGTGTTCATTCTGAAAAGTGCCTGCTCTGGTGGGTGTAAGAGCGAGACGTTGCAGTTTAATATACATTTTTCTAATCACTTGTGTGGTTTTATGTATTTTTATATGATTGCCCTGTTGAACTTTCTGGATTTTTTTTTTTGACTTATGATATCCGAAACTGGGGACTTGGTATATTTCTTTCAGAACCCCACATCCTTCTGTAATGCCCCCCTTTCTGCAATTCTTTGCCTGCTCTCAGAAAGACCACAGTCCTGCACAAAAGAGATACATCGCATTCTTAGAGATCCATATCCTTGTCTCAGAGTCCCCCATGGGACATAGAGAGAACAATAGCCATGCTAAGGGAGTCAGGATATTATTCAGGACAGAATTACATCCCTATTCTCAAAAGTACCAATATCCCCCAAAGCACCATAAAAATTCTTCAATAGCTAGTCCTTCATTCAGGACTCTAAACAAAGCCCTCATTTTTTAGAATGCTAGACTTATTAATTCTCCCAAGATTATCTTTGTTATCAAGTATCTGCCTCTTTTGGAAGTGATTATTGCATGTGAGCTAGGCAATAAAAGCAGTGCTCAGTAGAAAATGTATAAAAGATACATTCTGTAAAATTAGACCAATAACTGACCAATTTATACACGAATGTCACCACAGTCTTTTGGATGCAACTGACTGTTCTATCCTTGAGCGTACCCTTATTATATGCAAACTTTGGATTTGATATCATTTAACTGTATTCATTCATTAACCTTTGCTATTAAGCAATTATTGACTAGTAGAAAATACTAGAATTGATAGCTTTACAAATAACCGCTATAAACTGTTAGATAATAATCTTTGGTCTACTTCTTGCTATGTGTTCGTATTTGTTTTGGGGGTGGCTGTCAACGTTCAGACCAGGCACTCCATGTGGAAAGGCAGGAAGGGAGCAGGTCCTATTGAGCACGAAGGCTCTATAACCCATCTGTACAGAGAATGTCAAGGCAATGACATGTGAGGCTCGTCATGAAGAGTCATCTTGAGTTCTTTTTTGTTATTTTCCCTTCAGAATTTATAGAGCACATACTCATAGTGCTGTGTAATACCATTACCAAACCTTCCCCACTTTCATCAGATCTGGGACCCATTTTACGGGGTGACCGAGAACTGACGGTTTGTTCATGTGTCTCAAGTGGCGCCCACCGAATCTCAGGATTTGTGAATGACAAAAAGCATCTGAGCTTCCTGTGTGTTTGTGTCCCCAAGGACTATGACAAAATATGTGACATTGTCCACCGATAAAGCCCTAGGCGATGTGACCATTGAGCTACCTTCTAATGTGGACAGTGTGTAGGTTCTCTATAGACTCAAGAAGTCCCTGATATATGTGCTGATGCTGAAAATCTCTTGTGTGGCAAATAAGATCTCATGGCTGAGAATAAGGGTGGTTCAGTTGTCCAGAGCACCAGCATCGGGACTCCATGCATTGCACCATCGTGGCTGTACTACTTGGGGGCTCATGAACTTGAGCACATTCTCTATGCCTCTATTTCTCCACCAGGGAATGGAGATTGAAATTAAAAGCAGACATACATCTTTTTGGAAGTGTTGAATTATTTAATGTATTAGATTGTGTGGTATAAATACCAAGGAAAGTTAATTATTGGTCAAATGTATAAACTTAGATATTGAAACTTAAAAAGACTCAGATGTGCACTCGAGATCAGGGGGTCCAAATTCTCAGGCCATTGTTCTGTCTATGACAGACATTTGTTTGGTCTAAAAACAATCACTTTGTTTTCACGTAACTCCAGTTTTAAGAAATCAGAGAAAAGTGTCAGAAATACTGTTAGTGACGGCCAACACCCACACTGTGAGGTCACCCCCAAGTAACTGGAGAATTTCTCTAAGATCCAGTTGCCTAACTCATGGTCAAGAGCTATATGTGCAAATAAGATGAACACCAGCTTCCCGAAGAGGGGATGTTATCTATTAAAATGTCTTAATAGTCTCAAAACTGTGACACAATATCAGGTCACAAAACTTCCTCCTTATAAATATAAAACCCTCAGAAACAAGGAAGGTGCCTCTTCATAGAAAGAGCTCGAGAAGGAGGGTCAGATGGATCAGTCATGTGTTTCATTAAAACATCATAAATGGAGATGCCTTCTTTGTCAAAAGTGAAATTCTATATGAAAAATTAATTATCCATTTAATGAATTTTCATTTTCTCCTCACATGTGTACATTGCTATTTTTCTCTATGTGTAACTAAATCTCTATATACTTGATTATCTATTAGCTTCCGTTGGTTCATTAACCTGTCTCTTGATCTATCATTGTTTGTTGAAACACTGGCTATTAAATGGGGCAAGGGTAAAAAAAAAACCCCAAAACACTGCATTCTTAGACCTGATGAGGTGAATGGGTTACAAGACAACACAAAATAGTTATCTCTGTAAAATGAGAAATTTTGAAAACAGCAACAATACAAAAGTAAATGTGTTTTTCACTTCAAAACTGAAATCTAGATATGTCTCTTCATGACAAGATTTGGAAAACTAGAAATGCAAGTAGAAGCAACGTATCCCAAATATACTGAATTCAATAAATACTTCAGGATGAAAGACAGAGAAGACATACTGAAAACAACATTAGGGTCTCTTCATTGTGTGAAAAGCCTCCCTACACATCTCTATAGTTTTGGAGTCACTTCAAAGTTCTGAAATTAATAACTTTCATAAGTTTGACAAGATAAAAATGGCATTCGGCATACATTCCATATTTCCAATAAATATCGATATGGGAGGCGAGTGTGCCAAAAAAAATAGGAAATGATATATTTATAACTACACATGACTAATGCTAGGAAGAAAATTAAAGTGATGAGAAAGTATTTTGAGCAATAGGAACTAGCCCATTTGAAGGGACAGCATTCAACAGGCCAACGTGAACATACTGCTGCAGCTGCAATGAGCGTTCCCCATCTGAAGAACGAAATTGAGACCGTATTTGCCTGTTAATGTGCTTTGCCACAGTCAGCACAAGGAGTGGCAGTTAGGACCAGGGACAAGACACATATCGGCACAGAACCATTGTGACATAACTTTCAGTGTGACATGATAATTGACACTGTGGGGTCCAGCTGCTGGTTTACAGAGTCAAAGTTTCATTTTAAACACTGGCTTTCAGATCCACATATTACTATCCTCTGTCTTTGTTTGAATACGAGATCTATAGGGCAAAGTGACTGCCTCCATGTACAGTCAACAGTGAGAATGTCAAGGTGAAAGGAACGAAGTAAATTCACGGAATAAAACCAAGCGTCTATTACTGAAGTACCATCCTCGCACATTCCTGCCCTTTCTGTGCCATCAAACCTATCGTGGACAAATAAAGTCAAATGTGTTCTATAGTACACAAATTAAAACAGAGCATTAAAAATATTTTCAGGTTCAAGAAACCATATTTCTAAGAAGATAATTATCAAGTATATACGTCCTTCTCCCCTCATGTACAGATGTCCCTAATACCTGAAAGCATAGTGTTCCTAGGAAACCTTTCCAAAGCAGACAGGAAGTAAGGTAAAGAAGCAATTACCTGAGGACACACCTTGCTAACAGATGCACAGACTCCATGGAGATAAAGTACTGATGCTCACAGATAGTTCCAAGCTAGGCCAGCTTGATGCTGAGATGTGAGTGTGGTGCCTGGGAAAAGAGCTTGTCGGAGAAACTCCTGCTGCTCAGGGTGCCACTGCCTCTGCAGGAGGTCCTGCAAAACACACGATGATGGCTGCTATAGCTTTCAACTATCTTTTAAGAATCAAAACTCATCTTTGGATTTCTTTTTGTGTGTTCAGTGAGGTAACAATGTGAGTCTTTTGTTAAAGCGAAAGGGCTCGAAGCAAACTTTTCAATAGTGCAGTATGCCTATATTGACATCTAATTAATAATTTTATAAATGGATAATTTCAGATAATCCGCCAAATAAAGGCTTAAAATGTCATGCCTCATTTATATGTCAACACTACCATACATTTTTATAATCTCCTTACAAAACAAAATACCTATAGAAAGGGATGTGACCAATTTCCAAAGACACTTGTCTTCCAATACTTTCGCCGAGACGATGAAAGCACGGGAGTAGAGAAGGCCCTTTACTGCAGGTGTGATTTAAAGCTGGTAAGATTTAAGGAGCAGAGTAATGTTGATGGAGATGGTGCAGCAGGGAAACCTAAGGGGCCTCCCACCACAAAGCGACGAATAGACTCAAAAGGTCAAAATCAGATACTTTAGACTCTTGAAGTTAACCAAAGCTCACAGCAATCTATTTAGCTCACAACAAACTATTTAATCAAGAAAATAAAGATGAATCTCAGTGAGTCTGATAGTGTCACCGCTTGGGCCCATCCCCTGCTTTCCACCTTGGTGGTGCCTTGAAGAAAGCTGAGCATGCTCTGGAACAGGTAGCTGCTACTGTCGGGAGCAGAAAGGACCTGATCCCCCATGAAGTGTGCTTGTGTGTGTTCACCTGCCCTGTCTGCTGATGCCATGGAGGACCAGTTAAAGGAATGACCTTTCTTCACATCCACTGGATTTTGGACCACCTTACCTAAGAACAAATACATATATGACCAGCAGATGGAAGGAGTAACAGTTGAGGTAAACACAACAGTTACCCGAAGCCTTTGGAGGAAGAATGGGGAAGAAAGCTATACAGCAATTCAGGGAGACAGATTCAAGAAAAGTGGTGGAAATTCAGTAAGGACCGTGGGGTCACTGGAGTGTCACCTTGCCTCAGCCCCAAGCCCTGCTCTGCATTCCACAGGAGACTTGCAGATTAACAGTCAACATTCACAGGAGGGAGCAGACCAGTCTCAGATCCCTGAAAGTGCACCCATTCTAGATGATTATCCTTGTTTGATCTGTCTCTAGATTCTATGGAAGACCGCACACACTTGGATGTCTCTTTTGACCTCACTTGGAGCTTGCCCAGAACAAAAAGCCTGTTCCTGGGCACATATGTCAAAACAATCACAGGTGTTTCTGTTTCGCCGCAGTTACCTGAGTTGATGGATTGGAGCTGGAGCAAAAAAATAGACTAAAATAAGAAAAAAAACTTAAAAGGAATGAGAAATCACGGGCTTCGAAAGTCTGTTGTACCCCTAGACATTTAGGTCATGTACAAAGGGAGGGCTGGGCACACACACCCTTGGCTACCAGGTGCTTAGGAAAGTCCTGACGTCTCGCCTCCAGCCGAGCTTGATGCTCTGCACACGGAGAATGTAAAGGCTCTGATAGCATTTCCAACGGCCTGACCATGCAGGTAACTGAGGAGAGACTACAGTATCCAGACATGACGCAGATGACGGATTGAGAGTCTTATTCAGAAGAGTCAGTAACAGGCAAACGACAGCAGTAAGTGCTGGGGCGGGAGAGATTCTGAACACCGGCACCATCGTCAATTGGATCCAATGGCATTTATGGAAGACTTCGTGAAACAACAGCAGAATACACATTCCTCTCAAATTCACATGGAGCATTCATTAAGACAGACCACCTCCTCAACACATTTCGCAGAATATAATGGGCTGGTCTCCACAAAGCCTGAGCTGAAACATTCTGGGTCTTTGTGACGGATTCCATGTATCCTTATGTCTCCGTATTCGGAAAGGCCAGAATGTACAGCCAGCCATGGAGCTGATACTTGAAACAATATGGGACGTGCCACACACACAGACATACACCCACATTCCACCCGGAAGGAAGGGCAACACGTCCCTGCCAGGTGACATCCCTTGGTGTCTGTCTACCACCAAGCAGGGAGGGGTCTCTTGAAACTCAGTGCTGACACCAGCAACACCACAAAAGGCACAGGGAGCAGGCCAGCCCCAAGGAATGTGGCCATTCAAGGTCTCCAGCTGAGGACTCAAGATACACTTGATACCAGTTCAGCAGCAACAGGATCCCAGGTTGAAGGATGTGAGTGACACGAGGAGGTTAAACACACAGAGTCACAGCCTCATCATTCACACAGATTGCTGCATCACCCACATACCCATCCTACTCACGTAAAACAGATAAATACACAGACACATGGATACATGTACAGACAGTACATAAAACTATACAGACATCTTCGAACAGATGCACGTACAAACATGCACTCATAGCCACGTGTCTCACCCATGCACCCGTGTACTTGCACACACATGAGCACACATACAGACACACACACACACACACATGCGCGCACACACACACACAAGGTATCTAAAGGCTTCCCCAGGAACCTGTCACTATAGAGTCTCCCCCTCTGCAGTAAGTTGTGGGCTCTTAAGTCTAAAGGCAACAATGAGCTCCTGGCTGGCCCCAGGGAGAGTGAGGGCAGAGGGGCAGCTGAAACCAGTCTCTCACTATCCTGCTTGAGTAAAGTGATGTACGGGAGATAGAACATTGTCTGCCAGGAGAGCGCAGGTACATGCCTCAAAATGGAGTAACCCGCTGACCTGGGATTCTCACTGAGGGAGTCCCCTAGCTCCTCGGTTCCCTAATGAACCTAAGGTTTGGAAATGTGTGTGGGTGGAGGTGGGTTGGGGAAAGACTTTATTTCCAAAAAGAAAATTTTTGCTCTTTCCAAAGTCCAGTTCTACTTCTGCAGCCACAACAAGCTGTCCAACCCTCCCCCGAATTCCCCTTTAAGCCACCAAGGGGTTGTCTCATCTTAGTGAGACCAGCCCACCTGCTCCTCCAGGTGTCCTACCTAAACTCAGGCAGGTGTGTCCCACACCTGAAGGGCCCTTACACTCATGGGACCCTGCTCACAGTAGAAAAACATCCAAAGAACACTTCTTTCACATACCTAAAGCCCCCACCGCCAAACTCACCTCCCTCCAGTCCTGACGTAGGTAAGTTGTCACCCAGGTAAGCCCCACACTCGATGTGGCTGCCAAGTCACCAGTGGCCACTCCTCCCTCCTTTGAGACTCTTTCCTCAGGAGGCTGATGATTCCTCTGCCCTTGAGTGGCGTTCCCTGCCCCCTCCCTCCCTAGACTCTCTACCTCCTTCTTGAAGTGGACAGAAGCCTTGGCCCGGTCTCCACCCCTGTGAGGAAAGACAGAAGGGCTGGCAGGTCAGTTAAGGGCTCAGGCCAAGGTCGGGGCTTCCCTCACAGCACGCCCAAGCTCAACGTTCCCTCGCACCCCAGACCAGAAGTTATAGCTAGACGAGTAGCATTCACAGTCCCGGGCCTCCAAGACTGTGGGTAGCTCTGCTCTGGGACTGAGGCTGAGATGGGGCGGGGCCTGGGCGCCAAGTGAGGAAAAAACTGCCTGGGCGCAGGGTGCCGCCCTTCGTGAAAGTGACCGCTGAGCCACCCATGTGCTTCAAGACAAAGATTCTCCCGCCAGACGCACAACCTCCTTCCTTCAAGGGTAGCGCCAGGACCTTTCCGAGTACCAATGCCACCAGCCCCTCCTCTGCCCAAAGCATCATGTTCCACCACTTTGTATGGGGGAGAGAAGGAGAACATCATTTGTTCAATATCTGCTATGTGTCATGCTTGAGGAAGTGGCCGGCGATGGGGGCACACTCCAGAGCCTCAGTTTTATCATCTTTATAATGGGTTTAATATGATAACCTCATGAGAATAAGATGAGACTTGAATGAGATATTGCCTAAAGCACTTAACTCACACCCAGGGGGATAAAAGCCAGCACCTGTAAAAGGTTACTGCCGCTCTTATTATTAATTATTAACATCGTTGTTATTGTTATCGCTGAGAGTCTTACAAGACATACTGGTTCTCCATCCAGGAGAGGCCAGGCCTTCAGGGGCTCCCTCCCCCTGCTATGCAGCTCATTGAGAGAGTGAGGTCCCCCAGGGGCAGGCACTGTCAGCCAGGACCTCCAGGGCTGGGCAGGCAATGGATTCTGTGAGAGAAAGTCATGGTCCACCACATTTCTGACTATCCTCCCCGAATGAAACACAGGTCAAGAAATAGTTATTGAGTACCTACTATGTGCCAGGTCACCATGCTGGGGATACTGAAGTGAGCCAGAGAGACTAAAAGCCCTGCCCTGTGGAGCTCAGGTGGTAGACAACAAAATAATAAGTAATGATATAGTCAGTTGAAAGATTCTGAAGACAGCTAAACTAGGCAAGAGGTCAGACAGGGATGGCCCAAATGGGTGGATTGTATTTTGAGGGAAGGTGGTGGAGGGAGGCCCCACTGAGAAGGTGACATTTGAGCAAAGAGGAAAAGGAGTAGGCTGTGGGGGTTTCTGGAAGAAGAGCATTTCAGGGAAAGGGAACAGCAAGTGCAAAGGTCCTGGGGTGGGAATGTGACCACCCAGTGTGACAAATAGCAAGGAGGCCAATGGGGCTGAAGTGGCATGAACAAGGAGGGCAGTGCTCAGCCAAGGTCCCGTAAGGCCTCGAGTCCAATTTAAGGATTTGTCATCCTGCTCCCATAGGCGCCCCAGCATTCAGTCTTCCTTTCAGGCTGGAGGACAGCTCAGAGCGTGCCTTCTCCCCGCAACAAGAAAGTTAGGAAGCACTGGAGAATGGGCACACTTACTTGCTTTATCCTTTTCAGCCCAGGCCAGGCCAGTTCACAGTTCTTCTATTTCTCCTTCCTTCCGAATGGTTTCCTCCACTCTTTCTTCTGGAGCAGCTGTGATGAAATTTATTGAAACTTGGAGGGAAGAAAGCAATTGCGTATGTCCAGAGCCACCAGTACAGGAGAACCCCTGTGGGGGGTGGTGCCCCGGGGCAGAACAGACTTCACAGGGCCCCTGCCAGACTGCAGAATGAGCCAAGCCCTTCTGACTCCCAGACAGGCTCCCTGCCTGGGCCACTCAGGGTTGCACAGCACAATTTAATAGTGCAGTGGGGGTCAGGAGCCAGGCCATTCGAAATGAGAGGAAGTGCAGAACTGGAGGGAGATATTACAGTGACGATCCCAGGACCTCAGAGCCGAGATGGGACCAGGGCCTTCGATGAGAATCACATAAAGATGGGCTGGGAAGACTCAGAAACACAGGCTTATGGATAGGAAAGAGAGAACATGGAAACGAAATGAAAGAGGTCGATTACACGCACTCTTATGCTCCCTATGCCGCAGGCTTCATCATCTGCAGTGGACAAGGGCAGCAACGATGTGGGAGAGCTAGAGTCAAGGTGGGAACCCAGCGTCTTGCTCTCCTGGGATCGTGTAGCTCAACCCCAGGACCCATGATTGTCCTCATGTCTACATTCCTCATCTAGTCAGCCCCGGGCCCTGCTGTTCAGAGGGTCTGTTTGGGGCCTGATCAACCCCACGGAACCAGATCAGCAACGCTGTGGGAGAGAATGTGTCTTCTAGAATCCTGCCAGCCATGGAGGGCCCGGAGAGGCAGCTGGACACTGACCTCTTTCACATAGAAGCACAATCAGCACCTCAAACATGGGTGACATGTGGGTGACTTGAGGTGAGCTCAAGGATACTGGAGCAACAGATGTAATGCCAGAGGAATTGTTCTTTCCCTCATGCAGCTCTGGGAGTGCCCTTTAAGTGAGGAACGAACATGAGCACAGAAGCACGAAGATACTGAGTTACTTTATAAAGAAGAGAGTTTATTCTCACGCACCTCCTGGCACACTGTACTAGAGCATTGTCCTCAGTTTAAGTGCCTAGGAAGGACTATTTGTGTCCCACTAGAGTACATTCACCATAGGTTAATAACGGAAACAAAACCACGATCTCTTGCATACAATTCTCAGGAGTGCTAACCTATCAATGTCCAAGCTCTGAGATTGCTCTGGGGTAGGGGGAGGTAAGAGCAAGACTTGTGGGAAAGATAATTTTAAATAGAAAAGCAAGGAGAGAGGATGAAAAACACGGCACTCTCAAAGCCTGCAGAAACAATACTCTTTCTATGACATCATTCAAAAAGGGAAAGAACATATCGGACTTCTACACTCATTTCCTTTTTTTTTTTTTTTTGTCTAATTTCATGTCACTTTCCTCAGTTTTCCAAGCAGCAGGTGCCACTAACTGTTCCCAGGTTCCTCTCCCATGGGATCTGACCTGTGTTTTGGTACCTACCTGTAGAGTCTTCATCCTCGCTGCTGGAGTCAGAGAAGCTCTCTCATACATAATCTGGAGACACAGAAACATGAGCAATAAAATTATTTTAAAAAGAGGCTCCCTCATTCCTTCTACTTTCCTTGAGTCTATGGTGAGTCATGGGCATCACTCTAATATTCCCCACAATTCATGCACTTTTCCCGGGTATTGTGGATCGTAGACCTTCACCTAGACATTGACCACAGTTACCAACCTTCAGATCAGAGGTGCTGAAGGAATCAACTTTTACCGTTTCCCTTCCACTTGCCCATGATAACTCTCACCTCCAACTTTACCAACTTGAAATTCCAACTGTTTCATTCAAACTAGAATGAGACTAGTAGGATTGACTAATTGATATTTTATTCTATTTCAGTTCACTGTGTTCATTAAAGAAAGCTACATCAGGCTACTGGCCAGAGTTTTATCCTGTACAACCACTTCCTTTCACTACACCCAACCCTCATTCCCAGCAGTAACCCAGAATCGGGGGGCTTCCAGACCAAAGCTGCAGAAAAGTCCCACCTTCTTCAGAATCTAGATTTTTTTCCTAGAAACTGACTGATTTCATGATACATGCATATTTTCATCTGTTCACGCATCCAATTGCAATTAGAGAAATAGAAAAAAAAAAACAATGAAGATCACTTCATCCTGGACACTCTGCACAGGCCTTCATTTCCCTGGATGGCCTTAGCACCCCAGACAGGAAACAGTGTTTGAATCAATGACCCAAGAGAAGACATAAGGGGCGCCTGGGGGAAGCTTGAAGCTCATATTGGAAGGTTTCTCAAGTCTCTTTGGTTGGGCAATTGCAGTTTCCTTTCCAAAGAGAAAAACTTTCTGCAGGGGAAAATGCTCTCTAACGTACAGTTTGTAACTGCTGCTGTCCTTTTTGAGTGCCCTCTTAAATCAGGTATCAGGGGTAATAGGCTCTCACTAGACAGTCTCCCTACCTAGTAAACTGTCTCTGTCATGGAGCATATACATGTTCACATTTCATATGCTAATTTTACTGAAAAAGAGAAAAAGAAACTTTTTCATCTCAGTGCAAGAAAGCGAGTTCAACTTGAGGATAGATGGAACCTCCTCATCTGTGGTGTTTTAGGGAGATCCTGCACCACCACCTCAGGGAGAGCTAAAAAGACATAGGGTAGCTCTTAGTCACTGGTGATGCTGCTCAGGACATGCTCTGGAAACTTTGCAAGGTGAGTTCGTGAGGCGAGTGTGTGGATGTGGGCATTTAATAAGTATGAACTGAGCTGCTGCAGGGTCATCCTCCTGGGTGCCTGGAGGAAGGGCAAAAAGAGGGGCAGGAAAGAAAAAGAAATGGAGGCTTTGGCATGAAAGCTAAAGGGAATCCAGTGTATCGGACATAATCCTAAAGGGGAAACGAAAATGCACGCTATGTTTCAATGATAGAGTTTCATTGACTCCTCTTTCCCATCATAAACCCAGCCAAGTTCCCACTTCTTTTTCGAATATTACAAGACCATCTCAGCACATGCATTCATATGTGCTGCTACTGTCTTCATCTTTAATACTGGCTTTTAACATTGTTTTTTAAGGAAGGATACTTAATATGTATATTTATTGTGGGTATATAGGTCAGTAGCTTCAGTAACATTCATTATATGTGGACCATCTCTACTATCTCTACCCAAACGTGTCATCCTATCCCACATACGCTCTCATCTCCTTAGCAAATCACCCCACCGCTCCCCATTTCATCCCTTGATCATCTCTACTTTCTCTCACAATGAATTTGCTTTCTCCAGGGACCTTGCTTAAATGGAATCATACTTTATTTGTCTTTCTCTTGACTGCCTCATGTCACCAAGTATGAACAGCATTACATTACGGGTACCCATCACATTTTATTTATCCACTCATAGATCGACTTAGGGGTGGTTTCCATTTGTTAGCTGCTGTGAAGAATGGGGCTATGAATACTTGTGTACAGATAGCTTTAAGACACTCTAATGGTGATACATGGTATTCTGGCCAAAGGATGTTCCAGCACAGAGTGAAACGGAATGCAAACTCAGGACTTTTTTAATTAATAAAAATATATTAATATTATTTCACTAATTATAACAAATGTGTCACGCAAGTGTAAGATGCTACGGCTAGGGGAGGAGTGGGATATGAGAACTAGGTGTACTATCTGTCAACTTGATGTTCATCTAAACCTATTCTAGAGAAAGTGTATCCATTTTTACAACTCTGGAAATAACTGTATCAGTGAGAGATCTATTCAGCTCATGTCCAAAATCAGATAATATCTGTGCATTAGCTAGAGATCCTGCTTACTATTTAAATGGAACCACATTTTGGGTTCCTATGCATCTTTTCTTCTATAGTTACAGCACTACCGATCAAATGGAGACATTTAAATTGCACTCACGCAATTGAAAAACAGAATGTATTAGAATTTATATAATTTTCTCTTAAAATGAAAACACCAAATAATGATTCCTGAATAGACTTAATAAGCATATTTCCACAGTACCTTCCTCGGGCTGCACTGAGGGATGTACCCCGTGGTGTTGCCGGATGTAAACTCTCTTGAACCTCTTCTTCCTTGTTTAGAAGCTCCACGTACCAGGGAAAATTCTTCAGATTCCTCGGGACCTCAATGCCCTGTTCCAAGATCTGCAATTTTAAGGTGGCCTACTGGTTAATATTATGTGATGAGGCTAAAAATGATTACATACAAGTAAAGCTATGAGAAAAATTAGTGACTAGTGCTATGTAATTGCTCTGGAAGTGTCCAATCACTCAAGTATAACCTAGACACTTGGCAGCAGCTGAACCTAGAGAGGGGACTGGGATGGCTTCACAGCAAGGGAGGATGGCAGGTTACTTTTATCCTTTGCATGAGGGTGATGCCTTCCTGTTCACGGAGAGTATCTGTTATCATCTCCTGAAATCCCCACATCAGCCTTATGCAGAGAAGGCAAAGCGGGAGGTGTAACTTATAATTTACAGTGAAAAGCATAGAAATATATAGAGATTAAGCGATTTGCCCAGAGTCACAACACTGATGAGTGTAATCTGGGACGAGAACGTGGATGCTGTCCAGGGCCTAGAGATCCTGAAATTCTAAGACACCTGAGACCATCCCCTTGGTGCCTGAACAATGAGATGCCCTTAGCGTCTTTGTCAAATGCTCCTGCCCCAACTTTTCTGTGGGAGAGACGTGATGTCCTGGAGGAAGAGATGAGCCATGTGGAGTCCAACTATATAATGCAGACTCTGCTTATACTTTTCTGGCTCTGACCCCAGAAACAACAGTTTCTTCTGAGCGAAGCCCCTCATAAGGACCAGAGAAGTCCCAGCTTGTGGCCATCCTCCCCCAGCGTCTGTCCACTGTCAGCTGTCTCACACTGAGCCTTCCCCATGACCAGGTGACCACCCTGAATCACTAGTGGTCTGGGCGATGCCCAACGCAATGCAGAACATTCTACACCTACTGCTACATGACAGATTTACCAAAAACTAGCTTCTCTTTCATTGAAAAACCCTGCATGACCACTTAATGTCCATGAAGAGGGATACCGGCCTTTCGTGTTGGTGCTTTGATGATTCTGTGAAATATGGCTGAAACCTGCATTGTCTGTCGACTTTTGGTCTGAGCAGCCTGTGCTATGCCTGATGGACAGCGGGCAGCGGCTTCACTAGTGCTCAGTGTGCCGCCTCCCTGTTCATTCTTTCCTCACCACAGTCCAGTGTCTACAAATTCCTCATACCTTCCTAGACCCTGCAGTGGGCTGAATTAATCATACACCCATGGGGTTCAAATAGGGCCTCAGCGAACTATCAAGGGATGAGGGGCCCAATGGGACCACGTGAGGATCTCTCAACAGTAAAGTTCCCCAATCGAGTCTGTCCACCCTATTTAACCCAGTGGGGAAGAACTCTAAAAGCCAGGAGGCAGAAATTATAATGAAGAACCCAACCTGGAATCAGCAGGCACATCTCCCCGCCATGAATCCACCAATAGGCTTCTTGGGCTTCTTCTTACTTTCCTCCCGGGTTCCACGGAATCCACCGCCATTCTCCTGCTGTGGCCGCAAGAGGAATGTGTATTTGTTCTCTGGGAAGATGTGCTCTGGGCGCCTTTCACTGGCTTGCTCAGAGTGTTACCATCCTTTTGTTTCTACTTTTAGAGTCGCAAGCAGTACGAGAAACGCCAGTATTTTTATTGTGGTTTTATCTGAACTGACTAAGTAAGTTAGGAAACAATGGAGAACGGGTACACTTGTTTTACCTTACCTTGTTTTGTCTCATGCAACAGAACTTCAAAGTACTCTATTCTTCTTAAATGCTTTCTTCTCTTTGTGGAGGAGATTTGGCTAGAGTAGAGAAAGGAAAGAGCAAGTCATCTGGGAAAGATAATTTTTAAAGAGAATAGCAAGAACACATGATGTCAAACGCAGCACACTCAAAGCCCATGGACAGAGTTCCTTTTTCTGACATTAATAAAGTGGGGAAAAACAAATCCAACTTCTATACACATTTCATTTGTCTGTCTGATTACATATCTCCCTTCCTCAGTCTCCCATGTAGCAGGTGCCACCCAACTGGTCCCAGGTATCCCCTCCTATTGCATACAAAGTAATTGTTGCCACCTACCTGGATCATCTTCATCCTCATCGCTGATGTCAGACAAGTTCTCTAACACCAAATCTTTAGAAACAGAATCAAGAGCAATAACGTTTTAGAAAGAGAGTCTCGCCTATTCATTTAGTTTCACTTGAGCCTATGGTGAGTCACACGGCCTCACCCCAATCTTTCCTCCAGGTTCTCAGACCTTCCCTGGGCTCTGTGGAGACAGAGCCCTTAAACAAGACATTGATCACCTTGCAAACTTCAAATCAGAGAGATGCTGAAGTAATCACCTTTCACCTTCTCACCTCAAACCCAACATTGCTCCCACCTCCAAAGTTATCAACCAGAAATTCTGACTGTTATAGACAATTGAATGTGGTTAGTGTGACCAAACAAATGGATGTGTTTATTTTATTTTCATTCAATGCATTAATAAATGATCAAGTATAATAATTAATTAAAAACAGACTCATCTGGCTACTGCCTGCCACACTAGATAGAGCAACGCTAGAATTCGATGACGTGGAAGGTGTATCCTCCCCTCCTAGTTCCTGCAGAGTCATTTGTGGGGCTGATCTGATCATTCACGTGTGTGTACTTCATGGACCCATGTGCCTGTGCCACGCATTACTTGAAGCTCTGACGTTGTTCAAAAGTATGGTCAAAACCAGATACTAGAGAATTCCCAGCAAAGGCCCAGATATAAGCAAGGTTGAAGAGCATGGCTAACGGACCTGTGCGAGAGAGAATCAGAGTGATGGGTGCTGGACACTTCACTTTCATCCTTTTCCCCCTTCTCAGCCCTGACTCTTGAATAGAGCCTGGTCAGGCAGTGGAAAAGCCCCAAAGAGAATGGAAGAATTGTAAAGTAAAGAGAAGAGAGAATTAAAAGACGTAAATAATTGGAATGAAATCCTGTGTTCACGGGTTGGAAGACTTGATATTGATAACATTTCCATAAAAGCCAAAGGGATTGACAGATTCTTGCTGCACCTAGCGACATCTCAATGCCACTTTTACAGAACAGAAAAAGTCCTACAAGTCATATGGAACCACAAAGCATCCCAGTAGTCAAAACTATTTTCACAATGAGGAACAAGATGGAGGCTCCACACTTCCTGAATTCAAAACACCAGACTAAGCTTCCGTAATCAAAATACCATGGCAGTGGCGTTAAAAACAGGCAGATAGATCAATGGGAACGATAGGGTGTCCTAAATAAACTCACTGATCGTACCAAATGACTTTGTGAAGGATGCCAGGTCAACACAATGAGGAAAGGATAGTCTCTTCAAGAATCAAGAGAATGAAATGACACCTAGAGAATGTGAAAAACCCTTTGCAAAGCTTATATCTGAAGAGGGGCTAATATTCAAGGCATATACAAAAGGCTAACACTCAATTGCAAAAAAACAAAACTAAAAGCAAATAACTCAATAAAAACTGGCCAAAATCTTTAAAAGCCATGTCTCCAAAGAAAGCATACACGGCCCACAGAGCTATGAAAGGTCCCATTACCACTAATCATCAAAGAAATGCACATCAAAAAGGCCAAGAAGTAGTGCCTCTCTCCTGACAGGACTTGTATTGTCCACAAGAAAAAAAAAGAGAGATAACAAATATTGGCGAGGAGATGGAGAAACTGCAACCTTTCTGTGCTGTTGGGAGGAAAGTAAAATGGTGCAGTCATCGTGCAGAACAGTATTGAGGTTCCTCAAAAATTTACAAATGAAACTACGATGCGATCCAGCTATTGCTCTGTTGCTATGCATCCCAGCAAATAAAGTTAGAGCTTGGAGGAGATACTGCACTCCTGTGATCATTGCAGCATTGTTCACAAGAGCCCAGATCCAGAAAGCGCCCCCGTGTCCATCGACAAACGAGTGAATAAAAGAAAATAAAAAAAAAAAATTTATGCATTTTTAAAAACCAAAAAAATCCTGCCATTTGCAGCAATCCTGTCTCAAGGAGACAGGTTCATGGATAAACTAGTGACATTTTATATTGAAGTAGCCTCAGTTTTGATTGATGGGGAAAAGATGAAAACCTACAGGGCAATGAAATTCTACTACATTCATAATTCTCACAGCTGTCCTGGTCCAAAGAAAACTCAAACCATCACTTAGCACATTTTATATGATTGACCTAAACCAGCTTGGCACATTTTATATGATTGACCTAAACCAGCTTGGCACATTTTATATGATTGACCTAAACCAGCTTCCTGGACTTGATTCTTACAGAGCCCTCCAGAAGAAACCATGATCCCATGTTCCTGTGTATGCCACAGGGACATGAGGGGTGATGCTCCTGTCCCACTGTGGAGCTTCTCTGTGCTACCTTGCAGCGCACAATGTCCCCTCATAGAACGAAAACCCAGTGCTACCCTGACCCTCAGTCCTGAAGACCTCTCGGTTCTCTTCTCATTGGACACAGTGTTTCTTGCCCAGCACACAAAGTCCATACCTCAGAGAAATATTGGACACAGAATGACATTGCATATTCTTAGCAAGGATGGCTGAAGATAAATATTAGATCTCTTTGCAGAAAATCTCAGTGAATTGCTCCCAAATATTCCTAGAGGCTCACCCTGGCTCAGATGCCTCCAGAACTGCATGTGGCATGTGGCTACATTGGGGGCCACCAGCAAAAGTGAGGAGCCCTGCCCAGCAACTAGCTAAGAAGGATGGAAGGAGAAGTCATTCAGAAGCCTCTCATTAACAGAGGCAGTGTAAATGAAGGAAGTGGCCACAACATGACCATTCAAAATGCCGTAAGACGTACTGAGGGGTTATATACTGTACTAAAAAGAATTTTTTTGTGGCATAGTGACATGGTTTATCCATTAAGAAGCCAGACAACATTGACCTGGGTGGTGACGGGATTTGTGTTCAGATTAATTGAGGTATATACTTGGCATACAGTAAACGCGCACATTCGAATTTTGCAAGGTGATTAATACATACACTTAGATGGTGAGGGGAATGTTTAGGTGATAGCAGACATCGGCAACTGTGGTCTTACAGTAACACAAATCAAGAGAAACACTCAAAACACCAAACATCACACACACACTCAGGTTCGCACCATATGGATTCACATGACACACACTCACACCCATGCACAGAAATCTACACCACTTCATGGAACTGGAGATCATGGTCTCAGTTCGTTACCTAGAAAATCAGTTTCTATGACCACGTCTCCGATTCTCTTTGCCAGCAGGAAGCTAGAATCAAAGTGGCTCCCCACATTAAGCCAGCAAGAATACTTCCCTTTCTCAGTTTCAAGATTTTTCCTCAGCAAATGAAGAATTCTAGAATACGTACCGTCTTCAAGTGCAAGAGGAACCACCTGAAATGACAGAATATACAATGAGTGTCACATCCTGCACGGTCCTGTTTGCACAGGCCTTTGCTCAAATCGGTTACGTTAGAAAATCAGATGGGAAATGCTGGAAGTGTCAACGGAACCCACCAGCAAGAACAGGACAAAACTACTCAGGTCGAAGGGCACAAACTATACTGGGGAACTTTCTCACAAGACCATTTTAGGTGAGCAATTACAAACTTCTCTTCCAGAGAGGAGAATTTGCTAAGACAAACAGCTCCCACCCAACCCCGATGATTTATAAATGCTGCAGTCATTTTTGAAGGTTCCTTAGGATCAGTTATCAGTTGGTACTAGACTTACTCTTGACACTCTCACCACCCAGTAAATGTCTGTATCATTGGGAATGTACGTGCTCACATTTTTATACCTTCGTTTTAAGGACAAAGAAAAAAATCCCCATTTCTATTGCAAGGGAAGCGGGGTGAGCATACCTTGGTGATAGATGTCACCTCATCTGACCTCTCACTAGGAGTCTCCTTCTGCAGGTCCTCGGGGGGATCTGTGAGGAGACAGAGTGACTGTCAGTCCATGGTGCTGCTGCTTATGAAGGATTAGGGAGCTCTGCTGAGTGCTGACAGGGGCGAGAGTGTACTGATGAGGGTGGTGGGTGAGTAGGAACTGAACTGCTGCCAGGCCTCCTCCTTGCTCAAGAAAGAAAGGCCAAGCAGAAGAGCAGAAAAGAAATGGACAAAAGAAATATGACTTTGTCTTTCTGAAAGAAACCTAATCAGTAGGAAATAATCTAACAAAGAGTAAACACGAACAATTGTGCCTCATTTCAAAGAAAGAATCCTGATTCTTCCTGCCTGTTTTCAAATTCAGCTAAATTGCCACTGTCTTCATGATTTCCTCCAAGATCATTTTTTCCTCCATAATCCATACCTGCTATTCAAAAACACTTCTGTAAGGTATTTAACTTGATGCAAAGCAAACTTATTGGAGACATAACTCACTTCTACACTAATGATCCCATTCTATTTATACACTAATCCTTTTTTATGAAGTGAATAAAATACAGATTTGAAAACTGAAATTTCATAATGTAGAATTGATGTCATCATCTGTGATAAAGATCTGTCATTTTGTTTCTATACAATGTGTGCATGCCATTGAGTTACTGTGTGTCCTCTCTCAAACAGGAAACAGACAGTGAGACAGTTCCTTATGTGGGAATAGCGTGGGGGGTACTGTCTCTGTCTACCCCAGCTGGGCAGGCATTTGAAGCAAGATGGATGGGCATTGGGATTCCCCTACGTTGACTCTGAGTTCTCACTTGCCACCGTCCTTTGGGTTTGGGCTGACGGGATTTGGGTGTTTCTGTAGTTTGCTGTGATGCAATCTCTTTGATTTTTAACTCTTTGGGACAGAGGCTGAGGGGTGACCCCAGCACTGACAGGTATTGTTCCAGATTCTTCTTCGTGGAGCCTCACACCTCTTACAATCTGTGTGCTGACCTGCAGCATGTGGACCTTATATGTGCCTTTCATGCCAATGACTCTGTCAAAGTCAGCTGTTAAAGGCACCAAAAGCTGCCCTAGTCTATGAGACCAGTGAGGACATTTACCCCTGATAGGCAACGTTTGGGAGCTGTGTAGACCCTAGCACTTCCAGCCATGTCCACATTTACTGGAAATTCCTCACTTTGGCAGAAATGACCCTGTGGCGGACTGTGAGTGTCTGTCAGTGGTCCAGGGCATCGACATAGGGATGCAAGCCGGGGTTCACATATATTTCCTCCATATAGGAAGTAAAGAGCTTGGGCCATTCATCTCAGTTCTACCTCCATATGAGGAGACGAAATATTAAACAAAGCTCCAAATACAGCCACGGAGGGAAGAATGACTTATGTAAAGTGCTCTGTGAAGATGAGAATCATTTTAGAAAGTGAACCAGGGGAATATGTTGTGTAACTCGGTAAAAGCCTGAGGAAACGCACCACGCACCAAGCACACATACTTGCATTCACAATCAGAACACACACTCTCAAAAAACACCCTCAAACTTCAAGCACACAAACCCCACCACCAAAAAGTCATCACAATTGTCGGCCACAGTAGAACTGGCCAGAATTCTTTCCTGCACCACACTCCCCTCCACTACACCCCAACTTTCATTTCCGGCACGAACACAGATCGGGGGCCTTCTAGACCAAACGGGCAGAAAAGCTCCACCATGGTCAGCACCCAGATTTAGCCTCAGCAACGGACTGATTCCTCAATACATACCTTTTTCGTCTTCTGTATCTATCTGCAATTAGAGAGAGAGAGAGGAAAAAAAAACAAAACACTGTTAGGAGAACATCATCCTGGACACTCTGCACAGGGCTTCTCTTCTCTTGATGTCTTTAGGACAGCAGATTGGAAACCTGAGTTAATGACCCCAAGAGAAAACACAGAACACCTGTGGGAAAGTTGGATTCTTCATGGAAGGTCTGTCAATGTACTTGGATTGGCAAATGCGAAACTCTTCTTTGAGGAGGAAAATGCTATGCAGAGGAAAATGCTCCCTACACTACACTTCATGACTAATGCTGTCCTTTTGAAAGCCCTTTATAGCAAGAAAAATTACGTAAAAAACTCACACTCGACTGTCTCCCCACCACCTAAATTATCTACCATCTGGAGTATACATGTGCATATCTTCATGATTTAATAAACGAAATAAATCATTTCCATCGCAAAGGAAGAAAGCAGAGCTTACATGCAGAATAGATGGGTCCTTCTCAGAGGCCTTGTCTCCAGAAGGCTCCTCCACCACAGCATCTGGGGCAGCTAGGGAAACACAGAGCGAATGTCAATCATTGCTCATGTTGCCCAGTACGTATTCAGGCAGCTGTGCTTGATGTGCATTTTGGATGGATTTGTGTGTGGAGTGGATAACTGCTAACTACAAACTGAGATGTTCGGCAAGGCTGTCTTCCTGGGTGGATGAAGGCAGGCACAAATATGGAACAGGAAAAAAGAAAAAAGACAGCCCTTGGTTTTCTAGCTAAAGGTTAACTAATCCATGTCAAATAATATATCTGTCAAAGAGTAAACACAAAAATGCATGGTGTGATTCCCAGACAGAGTCATATGACTTTTCTATGCTTTTGAGATTCAGCTAAATTGCCACTTTCGTGATTTCCTCCAAGGTCACTTTTTCCTCCATAATCCATACCTGCTATTGCTGTGTTCAAAAACACTTCTGTAAGGTATTTGATTTGATGCAAAGCAAACTTATTGGAGACATAACTTACTTCTACACAAACTATCCCATTCTACTTATTCACTAATCCTTTTTTATGAAGCGAATAAAATACAGAAGATTTGAAAACAGTGAAATCTCATTACGTTGAATTGATGTCGTCATCTGTGATAATGACCTTTCTATCATTGAGTTTCTATACAATGTATGCATGCCATTGAGTCACTGTGTGTCCTCTCTCAAACAGGCAACAGACAGTGGGACAGTTCCTTACGTGAGAACGGCATGGGAGGCACAGTCTCTGTCTACTCCAGCTGGGCAGGCGTTTGCAACAAGGGGAGTGGGCATCGGGATTCCTCTAGGTTGACTCTGAGTTCTCACTTGCCATTGTCTATTGGGTTTGTGCTGACAGGATTTGGGTGTTTCTGTGGTTAGCTGTGATGAAGTCTCTTTGATTTTTAACTCTTTGGTACAGAGGCTGACGAGTGACCACAGCACTGACAGGTATTGTTCTACATTCTTCTTCGTGGAGCCTCACGCCTCGTAAAATCTGTGTGCTGACCTGTAGCATGTGAACGTTATATGTGCCCTTCATGCCAATGACTATGTCAAAGTCTACTGTTAAAGACACAGACAGCTGCCCTGGTCTATGAGACCAGTGAGGACATCTACCCTTGATAGGCAACGTTTGGGAGCTGTGTAGACCCTAGCACTTCCAGCCATGTCCACATTTACTGGAAATTCCTCCCTTTGGCAGTAATGACCCTGTGGCTGACTGTGAGTGTCTGTCAGTGGTCCAGGGCATCGACATAGGGATGCACGCCTGGCTTCACATAGATCTCTTCCATGTAGGAGTTGAAGAGCTTGGGCCATTCATCTCAGTTCTGCCTCTATATGAGGAGACGAGATATTAAACAAAGCTCCAGATACAGCCGCGGAGGAAAGAATGACTTATGTAAAGTGGTCTGTGAACACGAGAATCTTTGTCGAAAATGAACCGGGGGAATGTGTTGTGTAACTCGTTAAAAGCCTGAGGAATCACACCACGCACATATACTCGCATTCACAATCACAGTACACACACTCATCAAAAGCACCCTCAAACTTCAAACACACAAGCCACACATCTAAAAGTCGTCACGGCTGCTGGCCACAGTAGAACTGGCCAGGATTCTTTCCTGTACCACACTCCCCTCCTCTACACCCCAACTTTCATTCCTGGCATGAACACAGATTGCGGGACCTTCTAGATCAAAAGGGTAGGAAAGGAAAGCCCCACCGTGGTCTGCACCCAGATTTAGCCTCAGCAACGGACTGATTCCTGAATACATACCTTTTTCGTCTTCTGCATCTACCTGCAATGAGAGAGAGAGAGAGGGAGAGAGAGAGAGAGAGAGAGAGAGAGAGAGAGAGAGAGAGAGAGAGAGAGAGAGAGAGAGAGAGAGAGAGAGAGAGAGAGAATGAAAGCACTGTTAGATGAACACCATCTGGACACTCTGCACAGGGCTTCTGTTCTCTTGATTTCTTTAGGACTGCAGACTGGAAACTTGGGTTAATGACCGCAAGAGAAAACATACAGAACACCTGTGGGAAAGTTTGATTCTTCATGGAAGGTCTCCGAGTGTACTTGGATTGGCCAATGCAAAACTCATCTTCAAGGAGGTAAATTCTATGAAGAAATAAATGCTCCCTACTCTACAGTTTATGACTAATGCAGTCCTTTTGAATGCCATCTTGAAGTAGGAAAAATTACGTAAAAAACTCATACTTGACAATGTCCCCAGCAACTCAATTGTCTACCATCTGGAATGTACATGTTCATATCTTCATGATTTAATTGTAGTAAAACAAAATATATCAACATTTCCATCGCAAAGGACTGAAGGAGAACATACATGCGGAATAGATGGGTCCTTCTCAGAGTCCTTGTCTCCAGAAGGCTGCTGCACTATGACATCGGGGGAAGCTATGGAAACACAGAGCAAGTGTCAGTCATTGCTGATGCTGCCCAGGATTTACTCAGGCAGCTGGGCCTGATGTGCACTTTGGACAGAGTGTGTGGATTGGATGATTAATAACTACAGATTGAGATGTTCGGCAAGGCTGTCTCTCTGGGTGGATGAAGGAAGGCACAAAACTGGAATAGGAAAAAAGGAAAAAGACAGGCCTTGGTGTTCTAGCTAAGGGGAAACTAAACTAATCCATGTCAAATGGTCAATCTGACAAAGAGTAAACACTCAAGTGCATGGTATGAATCAAGACAGAGTCATATGACATTTTTATGGTTTTGAGATTCAGCTACATTGCCACCCTCTTTGTTGCTTCTTTCAAAATCAATTCACAGATGCTACTTTTGCATTGATTAGCTCTCATGTAAGATTTTGTTGTTGATGAAAAACAAACTGATTATGGAACTGAAATCAATTCTAGGAAAAGTACCTCATTACATTTACTCACTAATTATTTTTCATGAACAAAATCCAATGCAAAAGATCTGAAAATGCTAAACCCCATGATTGAAAATAGTCACTAACAACCCTGTGATATTTTCCTCCCCGTTTTTCTTTTCAATAGACCGTGCGTGCCCTTAGAGTCAGTGGCTGTCCATACTCACGCTGCCCATGGACAGTGGGGCAGTTTCTCACACCGGGGAAGCAGGGGGAAGCACTGCCGCTCCCTACCCCAACAGAGTAAAAGATTTGCCGCAAGGTTGAGGGGGCCTGGGTCTGCACCAGTACAAATTTGAGTGCTGACTTGAGACTGTCCTTGGGTAGGTGCTTGTAGGCTTGGTGAGCTTTCGAGGTTTATTGTGATGTTATCTCCCTCTTAACTGCCTTGAAACAGGGGCTGAGGAGCAAACACAGCACGGACAGATGACGATCAACATTGTCCTCACACCTCTGTCACCCTCTCAGCATGTGGGCCCTCCATGTGCCTTTCACACAATGACTACGCCACGGCCAGCTGTTACATGCAACTTTGGCTACCCTGGGCTACGTGACACAGAAGACATCTTCTCACGATGGGCTGCGTGTGGGAGCTGTGTAGGCTCTAGCACTGCCAAGCATGGCCGTAGAAGCTGGCACTTTGTTGCCAGGTCACTGATCATCTTGTGCCTCGGTGCTGAGGGCCTGTCAGTAGTATGAACACAGGGACCCATGACTATGTTTAGATTTGGGGTCATTCATCTTGGCACCACCTTCACATGGAGAGAGGAAATATTAAGCGGCCTCCACATACAGCTGGGGGTTACGACGAGTTCATTATGGAAAGTGTGCAGTGGTGGGGAGCTTCTTTTGAAAAGTAGATGCTTGTATTGTGTTGTGTGAGAGGGAAACTCTCCTGAGGACACACAGGCACTCATACACACACGAACATTCACAATCACACCACCAATATTGATAAACACCACCCCAAAACTCAAACACATAAATTGCACCACCCACATATCATGGCTTCCAAGGACTCCAAATTTTCCAAGTTGTTTCCTAGATTATCTGGTGCTTTCATTACATGCTTAACCCTCATCCCCAACATGATCATGAAATCAGGGGGACTACCAGACCAAACCGGCAAGAGAGTCCCCCCTCCTTCAGCATCCAGCTTTATCCTTAGCAAGTGAGTGATTACACAATACGTACATTTTTCATCTGGTTTGTCGTCCACCTGCCAGAAGAGAAAGAAAAACACTGTGACAATAGTATCCCCCTGGACACTGCTCGCCTAGGCTTTCTGTTCTCTTAACTTTAGGACACCAGTTGAGAAACAGTGTCTGAGTCAATGACCCCAAGAGAAAACCTACAGAATACCTGGGGGAAAGATTTGAGCACTTCATGGAAGCTGTCTCAAGTCCCTTTGAATTGGCAAGTACAAAATTCTTTTTTCAAGGAAGAAACTCTGATGCTCAGGACTCTTCTTGCCATTCTCCAGTGTGAAAGTGATGCTGTCCTTTTTGCAAGCCCTCTTGGATCATATATCAGGTGGCCACAGACTCTCACTCAACATTCTCCCAACTAAGAGAATGACTCTATCATCTAGCAGGTATGTGCTTACATTTTTAGATCGCAATTTTATTGAAAAAAAAAAAAAAGAAAGAAAGCAAGCAACATTTCCATTGCCGAGGGTGGAAGGCCATCTTACCTTCGTCGTAGATGGGACCTCCTCATCCAGATCTTCTCTTCTTAGCTCCTCCACCACAGTGTACGACACCTCCTCCACCATGGTGTCGGGAAGCTCCTGCACCACAGTGTCAGGAACCTCTCCAACCATGGTGTCTGAAAGCTCCTGCAGTACGGTGTCAGACGGAGCTAGAGGCATACAGAGTCACTGTCAGAAATTGGTGGTGCTGCTCAGGACTGTCTCAGAGAGCTCTGCTTTAGGTTGATATGGGGCTAGAGAATGTGGAAGTGGGTGGTGAACAGTATGGACTGAGCGTTTTCTGGGACATTCTCGTTGGTGGACTAAAGAAAGCCAAGAAAGAGCCAGGCAAGAAAGAGAAACTAGAGCCTTTGACGGTCTAGCTCAAGGGAATCTAATCCATCAAATAGCATCTAAAATGCATGCTATGTTTCAATGACAGGATTCTGATTCCTCCTGCTCTTCTTAAAGCCGGGCTAAATTCTCACTTCCTCTAATGTTACATAACCATTTCAGCATCCACGCATTCATACATGATGCTAGTGTCTTCAGCATGTGTAATATTGGATATTTTACTTTTATTGTGATGGACTTTACATCCTATTGTGCTGCTTTTAATCATTTGTGACTATATCGGTCAATAGCATTGATTAAATTCACAATGCTGTGGACCCAGCCTTACTATCTAGACCCAAAACATTTCAAGGAATAAATCACTCTGCCTTGACGGTCTTTCCAACCCTTGTCATCTCTCCTTTCTGTTTCTAGGAATTGGGCTTTTTCAGAAACCTCATATCAATGGAATCATAAATTCTTTTTTTGTGTACGTCTGATGTCAATAAGCCCAAATTTTGCAGTGTCCATCTATATGGTACCCTATTTAAAATCTAACACACTTTTTGGGCTGAATAGTACCCCACTAGGTGGACATACCACATTTGATCCATGCAACAGGTGATGAAATTAGGGGTTCTTGCTACCATCTGACTATTGTGAATAATGCCATTATGAACATTGGTGTGTGTATGAGACACTACTTGTGATATGTGATAATAGGGTCTTGTCAAAACTCACAGAATGTCAGAGCACAAGAGGAAGTTTTAGTAGACTATATGGACCTTTAATTAATAAAAATGTATTGATACTTTTTCATTCATTTTCTTAAATGTATCTTATGAATGTAATATATTTCTAATATGGGAAATGTGAGGTACAATATAAGACCTTTGTGTATTATCTAGCATATTTTTGTGTTATTTTAACCTGTTCTAAATAACGTTTATCACGGAGCGAGATATTCAGATAATGTTGCAAAATCAGCTAATGTGTGAACATGAACTAGAGACCTCGTTTACTATTGAACACGATCAGATTGTGAATTGTCATTGCATCCTGACCTCCATGGTGACAGCACCACTGATGGACTAATTACATGCGTGTTTATACGCATGAAATAAAAGATAAATATGACAGCCATTTTGCAATAGTCACTTAAATATGGGACACTGAAGAATTTTTCTGGAAGTACCGTAGTGAGCATTATTTCCACAGTACCTTCATCTTGCTGGTCGATCAAGTGTGCCGTGTCTTGTGGAGAGAAACGAACTCTTTCCGCCCACTTCACGCTGCCCCTCCGATAAATATAAAGAAGAGGCTCTGTTCTTCTTTCTTCCTCTACCTTAAAGCGGCCTGGAAAATGCATGACAATACATACAACAATAGACATCTTGCTGGCAGAAGACCACAGGGAAATTAGGAATAATTTCTGCACTGCTACCCAGATGACCCTCCTGAAACCAAGTTAGGCCGAGGGAGATCGTGCAGTTTGGTGTGCACATGAAACATCCACCAGACAGATTTTGTGTATGAATACCCTAATTTATTTGACATTATAGAAACACAGCAAAGCACAGTGAAGGCGTCAGGTCTCCCGGATTCCAAACTCTTTCAGAAGCTGCTTGTTGTGATGTTATCGCCCTAATTCTTAACTTCCTTGGGAAAGAGCCTAAGCAGTGTCCCCAACTGTGACAAATGCTTACAGTGCTACGTGGAGCCTCAGCCTTGTAGAATCCTAGAGCTAATCAGAAGCTTGTGGACCCTACAAGTGCCTTTAACACCAATGAGTATGACAAAGTAAGCTGTTAGATCCAAATATAGCGTGACCACTGGGGCCTCCCATTCATGATGGGCTGTGTGTGGGAGGTGGTTGGCGCTTCCAGGGATGGCCACAGATTCTGAAACTCCTTGCTCTGTGGCTAATGACACTGAGACAGAGTGGTGACTACAGGACAGTGGTCAAAATCATCAACATAGGGACCCACACCTGAGTCACAATATGCCTCTTTCACGGAGAAGGTCAAAGTTTGGACAATTCCTCACCACAAGACTTCCATCTGAAGAGATGGATTATGAACAAATGTCCAGATACAGTCGGGGAGCGGAAAGAAGGAGTTAATAATGTAAAGTGTACAGTAGTGAGGAGGTTTCTTTAGAAGATGAAAGCATGTCTTGTGTTGTGTGAGTGGGTCAATCTCCTGAGAAAACACAATCTCATGCAGACTCACATTCACAATCACACCACACAAACTCATAAAAACCCCAAATGTCTGAAACACCCGTACTTCACACCTACGTATTATCCTCGCTTCTGAGGACTAAACAACTGACCAGAGAAATGTCCTGTGTGACCACTTTCTGTCATTACACCCCTAACCCTCATTCCTGGGACAGGATTGCAGAATCACAGGGGCTTCCACACCAAATCGGCAGGAATGGCCCACCTTCTTCAGAACCTAGCTTTCTCGTCAGTGACTGTGTGATTAAACAATACGTACGTTTTTCACTGTGTCTGTCGTACGCCTGTCATGGGAGAAAGGAAAACACTGTGAGGATCATATACCCCTGGACACTATTCGCACAGGCCTTCTATTCTCTTGAGGACTTGAGTATACCAGATGGGAAACAGTGCCTGAGTTAACTACCACAAGGGAAAATGTACAGAACATTTGTGGAGAAGCTTGAGGCACTTCATAAAAGCTGTCTCAAGCCCCTTTGATTTGGCAATTACAAAATTCTTTTTGCTTGGAGGAAACTGCTCTGTAGAGGACACTGCTTATGACCCTACAGTGTGTAAGTAATGCTGCCCTTTTTGAAAGCCCTCTTGAATCAGCTTTCCGGTGGTGGTAGACTCTCATTCGACATTGTCCTAACTAGTACACTGTCTCTATCATCTAGCAGTTACACGCTAACATTTTCAGATTGTCATTTTATTGAAAAAGAAGTAAAGCAACATTTCCATTTCTGAGGGTGGAAGGCATTTTTACCTTGAGAGCAGATGGGATCTCCGCACTGGACGGCAATCTAGTAAGTGGCTGCACCCCGGTGGTAGCGGGAGCTAGGGGGACACAGAGTCACCATCAGTTATTGGTGATGCTGCTCAGGACTGTCTCAGAGAGCTCTGCTCAATTTCGTTGTGGGGCTAGAGAATGTGGAAGTGGATGGTGAACAGTATGGACTGAGCGTCTTCTGCGACATTCTCATTGTTGGATGAAGAAAGCCAAGGAAAGAACCAGGAAAGAAGGAGGAATAGAGCCTGTGAAGGTCTAGTTCAAGGAAATCTAATCCATCAAATAGCATCTAAATTGCATGCTATGTTTCAATGACAGGGTTCTGATTATCCTGCCCTTCTTAAAGCCTGGCCAAATTCCCACTTCCTCTAATGTACAAGACCATTTCAGCATCCATGCATTCATATATGATGCTAGTGTCTTCAGCATAAAAAATATTTCATATTTTACTTTTAATATGATGAACTTTACATCATATTTATGCTGCTTGTAATCATTTGTGACTACATCAGTGAATAGCATTGATTACGTTCACAGTGCTGTGGACCCAATCACTGCTGTCCAGACCCAAAATATTTCCAGGAATAAATCACTCTGCCTTGACCCTCTTTCCAAACCTGTGACTCCTCTTTTCTGTTTCTAGAAATTGGGCTGTTCCAGAATCCTCGTATCAGTGGAATCATAAATGATTTTTCTCTGTAGGCCTGATGTCAACACGCCCAACATTTTTGCAGTGACTATCTATATTATACCCTATTTAAAATCGAACACACGTGTTTTGCCTGAATAGTATCCTACTAGGTACACACACCACATTTTATCCATTCAATACTTGAAGAAATTAGGGGTTCTTGCCACCATCTGACTATTGTGAATCATGCCATTATGCACATTGGTGTATGTATGAGACACTACTTGTGAAATGAGATAAAATGGTCCTGTCAAAACTCACAGAATGTCAGAGCTCAAAGAGTAAGTTTTTATAGACTATATGGACTTTTACTTAATAAACATGTATTGATATCTTTTCATTCATTTTCTCCAATGTATCGTAAAAATGTGAGATATTCCTAATAGGAGAAACGGGAACTAGACTATAGGACTTTTGTGTATTATCTAGTTAACTTACGTGTTAATTGAAACCTGTTCTAAATAACGTCTATCAGGGAGGGAGTTTTCAGATGATGTCGCAAAATCAGCTAATGTGTGAACATGAACTAGAGACCTCTGCATCCTGACCTCCATGGAGACTGCACCCCTGATGGACTGAATACATGTGTGTTTGTATCCATGAAATAAAACATAAATATGACAGCCATTTTGCCATAGCCACTTAAATATGAGACACTGAAGAATTTCTCTGCAAGTGCCTTCGTGAGCACTATTTCCACAGTACCTTCATCTTCCTGGTCTATAAAGTGTTCCGTGACTTGTGGTGAGAAACGGACTCTTTGAGCCCGATTCTCGCTTCCCCTCTGAGAAATATTAGGAACATGTTCTGTTCTTGATTCCTCTTCCATACAGCGGCCTGTGAAATGCATGAGAATACAGAGAACTCTACATATCTTGCTGGCAGAAGACAACAGGGCAATTTGGAATAATTTCTCCACAGCTAAGCAGATGACCCTCCTGCAGCCAAATTAGACTGAAGGAGATCATGCATTTTGGTGTGGACAACAAATGTCCACCAGATAGATTTTGTGGGCGACTACCTTAATTTAGTTGAGCCATTCTAGAGACACAGCAAAGCACAGTGACTGCTTCTGGTCTCTGAGATGTCAAACTCATTTAGAAGCTGCGTGTTGTGATGTGATCGCCCTGATTCTTAACTTCTTTGGGACAGAGACTGAGGAGCGACTCCAGCTCTGACAGATGTTTACAGTGCTAAGTGGAGCCTTTACCTTGTAGAATCTTAGAGCGAACCAAAACTTGTGGACCATGCAGGTGCCTTTCACACCAATGACTACGGCAAAGTCGGCTGCTCGATCCAGCTATGGCTGCCCTAGACTGCGCGACCACGGGGGCCTCCCATTCATGATGGGCTGTATGCGATTCCAGGCATTGCCACAGATTCTGAAACTCCCTTGCTCTGTGACTAATGACCCTGTGACAGAGTGGTGAGTACAGGACAGTGGTCAAGAGCATCAACTTAAGGACTCACACCTGAGTCACATTATGCCTCTTTCACGAAGAAGGTCAAAGGTTTCGGCCATTCTTCACTGCACGACTTCCATCTGAGGAGATGGATTAGTAACAAACGTCCAGATACAGTCGGGGAGCGGAAAGAAGGAGTTAATAATGTAAAGTATACAGTAGTGAGGAGGTTTCTTTAGAAGATGAAAGCATGTCTTGTGTTGTGTGAGTGGGTCAATCTCCTGAGAAAACACAGTCTCACGCAGACTCACATTCACTCACTATCACACCACACAAACACATAAAAACCCCAAATGTCTAAAACACCCGTACTTCACACCTACATATTATCCTCGCTTCTGAGGACTAAACAACTGACCAGAGAACTTTCCTGTGTGACCACTTTCTGTCATTACACCCCTAACCCTCATTGCTGGGGCAGGATTGCAGAATCACAGGGGCTTCCACACCAAATCGGCAGGAATGGCCCATCTTCTTAAGCACCTAGCTTTCTCGTCAGTGAGTGAGTGATTAAACAATATGTACCTTTTATACCGGGTCTGTCGTACGCCTGTCATGAGAGAAAGGAAAACACTGTGAGGATCACATACCCCTGGACACTATTTGCTCAGCCCTTCTGTTCTCTTGATGATTCGAGGATACCAGATGGGAAACATTGCCTGAGTCAACGACCACAAGAGAAAATGTACAGAACTCCTGTGGGAAATCTTAAGCTCTTCATAGAAGCTATCTCAAGCCCCTTTGATTTGGCAATTACAACATTCTTTTTTCTCGCAGGAAACTATTCTATAGAGGACACTGCTTATGACCCCACAGTCTGTAAGTAATGCTTCCCTTTCCGAATACCCTCTTGAATCAGCTTTCAGGTGGTCATAGACTCTCTTTTGTCATTTGCCCACCGAGTACCTTGTCTCTATCATCTAGCAGGTACATGTTCACATTTTCAGATTGTCATTTTATTGAAAAAGAAGTAAGCAACATTTCCATTTCTGAGGATGGAAGGCCTTCTTACCATGAAAGAAGATGGGACCTCCACATTGGAAAGAAAACGAAAACGCTTCTGCACCCTGGTGGTAGAGGGACCTAGGGAAAGACAGAGTCACGATCAGTTATTGGTGATGCTGCTCAGGACTGTCTCAGAGAGCTCTGCTCAATTTCATTGTGGAGCTAGAGAATGTGGAAGTGGGTGGTGAACTGTTTGGACTGAGTGTCTTCAGGGACATTCTCATTGGTGGATGGAATAAGGCCAAGGAAAGAATCAGGCAAGAAAGGGAAATAGAGCCTTTGATGGTCTAGCTCAAGGGAATCTAATCCATCAAATAGCATCTAAATTGCATGCTAAGATTCAATGACAGGGTTCTGATTCCTCCTGCCCTTCTTAAAGCCTGGCCAAATTCCCACTTCCTCTAATGTACAAGACCATTTCAGCATCCATGCATTCATACATGACGCTAGTGTCTTTGGCATAAATAATATTGGATATATTACTTTTATTGTGATGAACTTTACATCATATTTATGCTACCTTTAATCATTTGTGACTACATCGGTGAGTAGCATTGATTACGTTCATAGTGCTGTGGACCCATCACTGCTGTCTAGACCCAAAACATTTCCAGGAATAAATCACTCTGCCTTGACCCTCTTTCCAAACCTTGTGATCTCCTCTTTTCTGTTTCTAGGAATTGGGTTTTTTCAGAATCCTCGTATCAGTGGAATCATAAATGATTGTTTTTCTCGGTAGGCCTGATGTCAACACGCCCAACATTTGTGCAGTGACAATCTATATTGTACCCTATTGAAAATCTAACACATGTGTTTTGCCTGAATAGTATCCCACTAGGTACACACACCACATTTGATTCGTTCAATACTTGAAGAAATTAGGGGTTCTTGCCACCATCTGACTATTGTGAATCACGCCATTATGCACATTGGTGTATGTATGAGACACTACTTGTGAAATATGATAAAATGGTCCTGTCAAAACTCACAGAATGTCAGAGCTCAAAGAGTTTTTATAGACTGTATGGACTTTTACTTAAGAAACATGTATTGATATCTTTTCATTCATTTTCTCAAATGTATCGTACTAATGTCAGATATTCCTAATGGGAGAAACGGGAACTAGACTATAGGACTTTTGTGTATTATCTAGTTAACTTACGTGTTAATTTAAACCTGTTCTAAATAGCGTCTATCAGGGAGGGAGTTTTCAGGTAATGTTGCAAAATCAGCTAATGTGTGAACATGAACTAGAGAGCTCGTTTACTATTGAACATGAGCCAGATTTGAATTGTCTGTGCATCCGGACGTCCATGGAGACTGCATTACTGATGGACTGAATACACGTGTGTTTGTACTGATGAAATAAAAGATAAATATGACAGCCATTTTGCCATAGCCACTTAAGTATGGGACACTGAAGAATTTCTCTGGAAGTACCTTAGTGAGAACTACTTCCACAGTACCTTCATCTGGCTCGTCGATAATGGATGCCGTGTATTGCGGTGAGAAACGGACTCTTTGAGCCCGATTCTCCCTTCCCCTCTGATAAATAGAAGGACCATACTCTGCTACACTTGCTTCTTCTTCCTCACTGTGGCCTGGGAAATGCATGACAATAAAGAGAACTGTAGACATCTGGCTTGCAGGAGGCAACAGAGAAATTAGGAATGATTTCTCCACATCTACCCAGATGACCCTTCTGAAGCCAACTTAGACTGAAGGAGATTGTGCATTTTGGTGTGCACATAAAACGTCCACCAGATAGATTTTGTGGGCGACTACCTTAATTTAGTTGAGCCATTCTAGAGACACAGCAAAGCACAGTGACTGCTTCTCGTCTCTGAGATGTCAAACTCATTTAGAAGCTGCTTGTTGTGATGTGATCGCCCTGATTCTTAATTTCTTTGGGACAGAGGCTAAGGAGCGACTCCAGCTCTGAGAGATGTTTACAGTGCTATGAGGAGCCTCAACCTTGTAGAATCTTAGAGCGAACCAAAAGCTTGTGGACCCCACAGGTGTCACTCCACTGACAACGGCAAAGTCGGCTGTTAGATGCAACTATGGCTGCCCCAGACTGTGCGACCACTGGGACCTCCCATTCCTGATGGGCTGTGTGTGGGAGCCGGTTGGCGCTTCCAGGCATTGCCACAGATTCTGAAACTCCCTTGCTCTGTGGCTGATGACCCTGTGACAGAGTGGTGAGTACAGGACAGTGGTCAAGAGCATCAACTTAAGGACCCACACCTGAGTCACAATATGCCTCTTTCACAAAGAAGGTCAAAGATTTCAGCCATTCTTCACTGCACGACTTCCATCTGAGGAGATGGATTAGTAACAAACTTCCAGATACAGTCGGGGAGCGGAAAGAAGGAGTTAATAATGTAAATTGTACAGTAGTGAGGAGGTTTCTTTAGAAGATGAAAGCATGTCTTGTGTTGTGTGAGTGGGTCAATCTCCTGAGAAAACACAATCTCACGCTGACTCACATTCACAATCACACCACACAAACACATAAAAACTCCAAATGTCTAAAACACCCGAGCATCACACCTACATATTATCCTCGCTTCTGAGGACTAAACATCTGACCAGAGAACTTTCCTGTGTGACCACTTTCTGTCATTACACCCCTAACCCTCATCCCCGGGGCAGGATTGCAGAATCACGGGGCTTCCACACCAAATTGGCAGTTATGGCCCAATTTCCTAAGCACCTAGCTTTCTCGTCAGTGACTGAGTGATTAAACAATACGTACGTTTTTCACTGCGTCTGTCGTACGCCTGTCATGGGAGAAAGGAAAACACAGTGAGGATCATATATCCTGGACACTATTCGCACAGGCCTTCTATTCTCTTGCCGACTCGAGGATACCAGATGGGAAATAGTGCCTGAGTCAACCACCACAAGGGAAATTGTATAGAACTCCTGTGGGGAAGCTTGAGGCACTTCATAAAAGCTGTCTCAAGCCCCTTTGATTTGGCAATTACAACATTCTTTTTGCTCAGAGGAAACTGCTCTATAGAGGCCACTGCTTATGACCCTACAGTCTGTAAGTAATGCTGCCCTTTTTGAATGCTCACTTGATTCAGCTTTCCGGTGGTCGTAGACTCTCATTCGACATTCTCCTAACTAGTACAGTGTCTCTATAATCTAGCAGGTACATGCTCACATTTTCAGATTGTCATTTTATTGAAAAAGAAGTAAAGCAACATTTTCATTTCTGAGGGTGGAAAGCCTTCTTACCTTGACAGCAGATATGATCTCCGCACTGGACCACAATCTAGGAAGCTGCTGTACCCCGGTCTTGGCGGGAGCTAAGGGGACACAGAGTCACCATTAGTTATTGGTGATGCTGCTCAGGACTGTCTCAGAGAGCTCTGCTCAATGTCATTGTGGGGCTAGAAAATGTGGAAGTGAGTGGTGAACAGTATGGACTGAGCGTCTTCTGGGTCATTTGCGTTGGTAGAGAAAAGAAGGCCAAGGAATGAAGCAGGGAAGAAAGGGAAACCGAGTCTTTGAAAGTCTACCTCAAGGGAATCAAATCCATCAAATAGCATCTAAATTGCATGCTATGTTTCAATGACAGGATTCTGATTCTCCTACCCTGCTTAAAGCCTGGCTCAATTCTCATTTCCTATCATTTACAAGACCATTTCGACATCCATGCATTCATATATGCCTCTTGTCCTTAGCATGTATAATATTGGAAATTTTACTATTATTGCAATGAAATTTCCATCATATTTAGGTGACTTTTAGTCATTTGTTACCATATCTGTCAGTAGCATTGATTACATCACAGTGCTGTGGACCCATCCCTGCTGTCTAGACCAAAAATAAGAAACCTCATATGCATGGAATCAAAAATTACTGTCCTTATGTGCAGACACGATATCATTAAGCCATCCATTTTTTCAAGGTCTGTCCATGTTGTAGCCTATTTTAAAACCTGATTACTTTTATTGCAGAATACTATCCCACGAGGTGTATACATCACATTTGATCCACTCATCGTTTGATGGACTTTGGTGTTCTTTCTGTCTGGCTATTGGGAATAATGCCATTATGAACATTGGTGTATGATACACTACTGGTAATATAAGAAGCTACGATACTGTGAAACTCACAGAATGTCACAGCAGAAAGGGTGAATTTTAATGGAATGTATGGTCTTTTCATTAAGAAAAATGAACTGATATTTTTTCACTCATTGTTACAAATATATCTCCCAAAATTAAGATGTATTGAATAGCGGAAACTGGTGGGGTAGGATGTCGGTACATTCTGTATTATCTAGTCACCTTTCCTGTGAATATAAACCTGTTCTAAATAATGTCTATTAATTTTTACAAATTTGACACCTAGTATCAGGGAGAGATCTATTCAGATAATGTTTCCAAATCAGCTAATGTGTGAACATGTAGTAGAGACCTTGTTCCCTATTAAACATGAACCACATTGTGAGTTGTCAGAACATCCTGACCTCCATGGTGACAGCACCACAGATGGACTGAATACACATGTATTTCCACCCTCGAAATAAAAGCAATTCATAGCTTAGTGTTTTTACAAATCATAAGTCATTTAACATGGGACACTGAAGAAATTTTCTTGAAGTATCTTAGCTAGCATTCTTTTCACAGTACCTTTCTCCGAATCAAAAGTATAGATGGTGACATCTTTTGAGAAGCGGACTCTTCTGACGCCCTCCCTCACTGATTCGAGAGAATCATCCTCCTCATCACAGCACCCTGAGAAAAGCATGACACTATAGAGAACTGTAGATGTGTTGTTGGCAGAAGAACACAGGGAAATTAGCGATAATTTATTCACAGCTACCCAGAAGACCCTCCTGAAGCTAAAGTAGACTTAGGAAGATCGTGCAGTTTGGTGTGCACATAAAACACCCACGAGACAGGATTTTGAGGGCCAATATCTTAATTTAACTGAGACACTAGAGAAACACAGCCAAGCACAGTGACCATGTCCAGTCCCCTAGTTTCTAAATGTATTTAGAAGCTTCGTCTCCCAAGGAAACTCATGCAGACACCTTGCGGCCTTAGTGCACTCTTCTGTGATGAGAAAAAGTTACCAAGGCCTACCTATAACTATTAACTGATGAGGCTAAAAGTGATTGAACAGAGGTAAAGCTTCAGAAAAATAAGTGACCGCTTCCAAGTCATTACTCCTTTAGTGCCCAATCATTGTGTGACTGCAAGTTCAAGCTAGATGTTTGGTAGTGGTTCCATCTAGAGAGTGGACTTGGATGACTCCACAGCATTAGAAGGTGGTAGGTTCCTTTTCATTGTTTCCATAGTGATGAGGCTTTCTATCTCATGGAGAGTATCTGTTGTCATCTCCTGGAGCGCCCACAACAACCCTACAGCCGGAGAGGTAAAGCAGGTGCTGAGACCCATACTTTACAGTGAAGATCACAGAAATTTGGAGAGATTAATCAACTTGCCCAGAGTCACAAGAGCGACCAGTGATGGGTTTGGGGTATGAACATGTTTGATGTCTTGAGGACAGAGTCCCAGAACCCCTCTGAAACCTGACTCCATTCTCGGCATGCCTGAAACAAACCCTCTTCTCACTGTCTCTCTGTAATGCTACTGCCCTAGGTTACTGTGCGATAGAGATAATGCCCTGCAAGAGGAGGCTGAGCTACTAGGAGTCCAATTTTGCCACAGTTTCCAGCTCCTCCCTTTCTGTCTCTGACCCCACATATGACACTTCCCCCCGATCACAGCCCCTCAGAGGAATAGGGACGTCCCAACCTGTGGTTGTCCTCCCGCAGCGTCAGCCCACAGTCAGCTGTCTCACTCTGAGACTTCTCCATTGCAGAGGACTCTCCTGGGTCACAAGTGGTCTGGGTGACTCTCAAGTCAACTCAGAGCATTCTGGACCAACTGCCTGCCATACGACAACATTCTAAATCTTAGCAACCCTGGACTTGATACCAATGACCCGAGGATGTGGTGCTTTAGGCATTCAATGATTTAAGTCTGAAAGCTCCACTGTCTGTTGACTATTGCTCGGAGCAACAGTCTGAGTAGCTTGAGGTAAGACCTGGCTGAAAGCGGACTCTGGTTGTTCCAGCACTGAGTGTGCACCTTCCCCGCCCAAGTCCGTCTTCAACAAAATTCAGAGTCTACTACTACGTCCTCCAACTCTAGATCATTCGGTGGCAGTGGACAGAGCCCAATGTCCTCTGACAGGGGTCTCTCCTTAGACAGCCTATGACCCCACAACAGGACCCTTGAGGAGAACAACCAAGCCCTCCTAATCTAAGTCACCCAGTGTTCATTCCACCTATTCGAAGGCTCTGTCCCATCTCACAGCTTTCCCAAACAGCACCCACATTCCCAGTGATCCTGTCCACATCCACCCATGGACATGCTCCATGACATCCCAGCTTCGCTCCTTTCTAAAATCTCTGCATTTAGACTGCTCATGTTTGGCACCTATTGTCACATCCACATTCTGAGCAGTTGACCTGCAATTCCCCTTTCCTGTCATGTCTACTGCTGAGGTGGGCTCTCAACCACTGTGAATCCATGGAAAAATACTCCCCACTTGAAGTAGTGTGGGAGGGCTCCCTCTGGATCTGTTCTCTGCACGAGTGGGGACAAAGTGTTTACTAGGGAATCTTACATTACTCTAACTTGAGGAAAATTGTTAAGGCAGTCCACTTGAGAGAAGAATCCTAAATATCAATCAAGTTATACTACAATCCTATAAAGACACTTACAAGCCTGGAGTCAAAATGAGAGAGGTGGCAATGGTTTTACAAGATGACAAACAGATTTTCGGTAGTTTAACCAGCCCTTTTGAAGGAGCAGCATTCACAATATCAATATGAACGTACCTCTACAACAAATGAAGTTTCCCATCTCAAGGTCTCGAGCAGTGAGTCTCTGAGTACTTCTCGCCTCCTCTCTCTCAACTCACAGAGTGACAGTTGCAACGAGCAGTGAGTCTCTGAGTACTCCTCGCCTCCTCTCTCTCAACTCACAGAGTGACAGTTGCAACGGAAGGCAAGAAGCGCATCATCACATTACCACGGTGACGGTCATGTCACAGAACTTTCAGAATGAGCGCACGCTGCACATTCTGGGTCCAACTGCTGCTTTCGAGACACTTGTGTGTTTACATGGGCAAGAGCGGCAGTTAAGAGAATTAAAACAGAAAACGTGTTTTCTTTCAAAAATGAACACCAGGCTCCCAAATTGTTATTCTCTTTCTGAAAAACATGATATGTGAGAGAAAACAACTTGCCCACGCAAACAGAGTTAATAATGAAAATTTCAGGGTGAACATGTCAAATCTAACACATTGACCGTATGAAGTTGTTCCATTCTTGGTTACATTATGATCCGCACCCATTTCCGCTACTCCTGAGTCACCAGACTTTTCTACAAAACAACTGAAAAAGTGTTCCACATCAATTCAAAAGCAACATTAGTAGAAATCAGATTTCGAAAGTTGTATTTTTCTCCAAGCATATAACTATGTTATATAAATTCTCTTATTCTCTAAACCTATATTCTTTATCTACATACTTATATAAAACTCGATGCTGAATTATTTCTCAGTCTCTGTGAATTCATTGGACAATTTCATGTCATTATGTATATTCAAGACTGGCTCTTCACTGAAAAAATAACAAAAAGAATCACTGTATTTTTTTAATAGTGGGTTGGGCGATAATACATAATCAGTGATTTTGTAAATAAAATTGTAGATGACCCAAAACTCTAGAGAGAATTCAATGTGTGTTCTGGCTCATATGTGGACCAGTCACACTCATTCTTATTTTGTATTATTTTAGTTTTTTTTAAGTTTATTGGGGAAACATTGCTTAATACAATTATATACTTTTCAGTTGTATATTATCATTTGACATGTATATATTCTATTGTGTGTTTACCACCCAAAGTCCAGTTTCCTTCAGCTACCATATATATGATCCCCTTTAGCCACTTTACCTTCCTTCTACCCTCCTCTATTTAACTACCTTTGCCCCGTCAAACTACCCCCTCCTCCCCCAACCCCTACACTTTGGTAACACTAGTCCATTGTCTATGTCCATGAGTGTCTGCTTGTTTGCCCTGTTCATTTGTTGCTTTTAGATTTATATCTCACATATAAGTGATGTCATGTGATTTTCAACGTTTTCTCTCTGGCTATTTCACTTAGCATGATTATCTCGAGGTCTATCCATATTGTCACAAATGGCAGTATTTAATCTCTTCTTATGGATGAGGAAAATATTTCATTGTATATATGTACCACAGCTTCTTTAGCCAATCATCTATCATAGGAAAATATTTCATTGTATTTATGTACCACAGCTACTGACCACTGTGAATGATGCTGTTATGAACATCAGTATGCAAATATCTTTTTGGATAAGGATTTTCAAGTCTTCGTGGTAAATACCCTGTAGAGGGATGGCTGGATCATATGACAGATCAATTCTTCGTTTTTGTTTTGTTTGTTTTTTTTTTTGCGGAAATTCCATACTGTTTTCTATAGTGGCTGTACCAACTTGCAGTGCCACCAGCACTGTATGAGGGTTTCTTTTTTTCTGCATTCTCTCCAACATTTGTTATTATCTTCCCTGTTGATTATAGCTATTCTAACAGGTGTGAGGTGATGTCTCATTGTAGTTTTAATTTGCACTTCCGTAATAGCTAGCGATGTTGAGCATCTTTTCACATACTTGTTGGCTATTTGTATGTCCTCTAGGGAGAAGTGTCTGTTCAGGTCCCTTGCCCATGTTTTGAAAGGATAGCTTGTTTTTTTGTTGTTGTTCTTGAGTCGTACGAGTTCTTTGTATATTTTGGATATTAGGCCTTTATCGGAGGCAAAGCTTGCAAATATATTTTCCCAATCGGATGCCTTGTTCTTTACCTTGTTGACGGTTTCTTTTGTTGAGCAGAAGCTTTTTAGTTCGATGTCGTCCCATTCGTTTATTTTTGCTTTTGCCTGCCTTGCTTTTGAGGTCAAATTCATAAAATCCTCTTTACGTCCAAGGTCCTTGAGCTTAGTTCCTATGTTTTCTACTATGCATTTTACTATTTCAGGTCTTACATTCAGACCCCATTTGGAGAACAGTATAAAGCAGAGGACTTCCTCTCTGCTGTCCCCTCCCTGTGTGTTCATGGTCAATGGAGAATCAATGTGGAAATATAGGAAAAGCCTATAGAGACATGTGAGGGTGTCAGTGTTATCTGGTGGTTCATAATAAATGTCAAAAGAAATACAGAAATTTACCCGTTCTTAAGTCCAGAGACCAAAGCTAGAAGGCTATTGAAGAGAGAAAGAAGCACAATGCGATTTTTAAATATGTTCTATAGCACTTTTCGAAATTTCTACAAGGCTGTTATTCCTGCTGCTCTTTGTGTGTGTTTATAGACATACATGCATACATAAATATATACATACATACATACACACAAACACATACATGTGTTTAGAACTTTCCATTCAAATTGGTGGCCTGAAACACTGGCATTATTTTGCTGGTCGTCATGGGTTGGCATTCCGACGAGGGGCAGCGGGCTGGCACTTTTCTGCTCTGTGATGTTGAGTCTTAGCAGAGAAGTCCCACATGCAGGAAGAATGGACTACTAGGCATTGGGAGGCTCTGGAATTGAATCAATCCCATGTCTGCAGCTAGACCTCGATGTGGCTGGAGGATACACATGAGACATGCCAGTGTGGCCTGGCTGTCCTCACAGCAAGACACTCTCAAATCATCCAGATCTGGTACTGGGTGGCTGACAGCTCACAGGGCAGTGACCTGAGTGTTCAGGCGGATGCTCATGGCCACGTCAAGCATGACCATACACGGACACATTGTTGTTTCCAAGGCATCTCTCAATGACAAGAAACATTAGTGGCACTTCTGGTTTATAAGGAGGGGCCAAGACTCCAAATCTACTTGGGAAAATTATTGAAGAAATTGCAAACATGTTTGAATCTTTCCCATGTATAAACTAGTTTTAAAATACTCACTAGCAGATGTAGCCCTCCAAACAATGGGTACAAGAAATGGCACCTTTTCCCCACAGCCAAGTGTACTAAAGATGTGAAGTCGACTTCTGCCTCCACCACCATGACCTGTTTGTCAAGTCAACACAACCACTTAGGAAAGCTTACCAGAGAGTTTTGCAATGTCAAATATAGGCCTACACTGATGCAGAGTCCACCCTTCACATTGGGCCACTGAAGATGTTGAAGGAGCTAGCAAGGTCTAGAAGATCCATAAACCAGAACAGAGTCCCACATGGAGGTCTTGAACGGAAGGCAAATAGAATCAAGGAGTCAGCCAGGGGACGTTTCAATGGTCAGGCAGGAAAGAGTGGAGACCAGCTGGAGTGAGGGAGAGAGGATAGGGATGCAGAAGGGCACACAGGAATGAGAGGTGATGCGAGATGAAATTCTGCAGGAGGTGCTCGGGGACAAAGGCCCTTATTCTCTCCGCAGAGTGCACAGGCATGGCCCAGCTCCTGTCGTGACAAATGCACGGTCTGATTAAGCATCAGAGCCACCGGCCTCTCGGAAATGCTTTTGGCCTCATGTGTCAGCACTGAACATGCACACTCCAATGAGCCCAGTGATTTCACTCCGAGGAGGGTTTCCTGCAGATACAGGGGCCCGGGAAATCCAAGATCTCCTATCATTGCACCAAAACCTGAGTCAGGAAGGTGGAGACACAGCCTACCTTCTGACAACAAGGAACTCAGGAAATTAATGACTATGTGATGATCACTTAGATGTTGAGACTTGAGAAAATTGTTTTATATCTGCATATTAAAAGAACACCCTGATCTTTTTGAATGTGCACTTGCTAATGACAGGGTCTATGATACATTACTGGGTTTTGAAGAAAGAAAAGTCCTCTGTTTGTCTAAAGAACAGTAAAAAGCAAATAAGCTATAAGCTAAAGAAAATTAGAACCTCATCATCCTCCTTGTAATAACTGGTGGAAGAGAATGGTGTACTATAGTTACATGAAGAACAGTGCGACTTGATTTTTATATGCAATCATGTAACTCATGGGGGTAAATGTACTGGGATCTACGTCATCAGGCACGATCTCCGATACTGCTGTTCCCATGACCCTCTTCCAGAGGAATAAAAAAGAGACTTCACAAAATAAAATTTCCAAGAAGACACTGACCTATGGACATGTGGAAAGAACTAAATTTGCTGTTATTTTTCTCAATTTATACTGAGAGAGCTTTATAGGAGAGAAGGGGTGACCTGATTGTGGTGATTGGGGTGATTGTCTATAATAATTCATTGAGTCGTATCTTGTTCAGAGTGTGTTTCTATTCATGTGCTTTATTTTATATATATATTTAAAAAAATTTAAAATGAAAGCAGTTGTAGTTAAATTTTTTCATTCAAAAATCTTCAGTAAACATAAAATATACATCTAAATTAAATTCTAAATCTATGCAACAGAGACACTACTTAACCGTCCAGTAAATGAGCTGAAGCAGGAGAGGAGGAGCAGTGAGGAGGACCCTGTTCCTTGGCCTGAATGAAACTTCTTGACACTGTGTAAACTCCATCTCCTCTGAGACTCAGGCTGAGGTTCCAGCTTTTGACCTGCACACGTGTTGATACCAGATCTGCAAGGAGAACACGGATGCTGGCAGCCCTCGCCTGGCAAGGAGACAGAGGGAGGATGACTCCCTGGTGAAGGCGTGCAGGACCCACAAGGCTCCTCACACCCTGCAGCAGTGACCGCACACGGGCCCTGGCTTCCCCAGGAATCAGCTGACAAGACACTGAATCCTGGTGCTACTCTTGGAAGGGGGTCTTATCTCTACCCAGATTGTCTTCAAATGTCTTACAGGACCAATTGAACTTGGGTGCTTGGTCGAGAAGCGTTCAGGTGACTCGTGCCCTGGATAGTGAGAGTGATGCAGAGGAAAGGGGTACTCTGGGACTCCAGGCTGAAAAGGCTGAGTCCATCCACCCTGGTGCCTGGGAGACACAGGTCTGATGACACAGGTGGCAATGGTGACCCTTTCTCTCAACCTAAGACTGAATGTGACCCTTCATGAGACCAGCACAGTACAAATGAACAGAGCCCTAGAGCATTTCCTTTCTCCCCTAGAATCTTTATTTTTCCTAACATCCCGATGCTTTGCCTGTGCCTTGTGTTTGGTAAACCATGATGTTGTGGTAATAAATAAAAAGTTTTATGGCTTAATGTGTTCTAATATGAAAAGATTAAGGACACTGCTGTTTAAAATATAATTAAACCAATTATATTTGTCTGATTTCTTGACAAATTAAGGAGGAAAAGAAACGAGCAATTTTTAATGCCACCCCTTACTATGTCTCAATAAAGTATTGCATTAAGTTTCCTACAGTATCTTTGTCATTTACTTGATTTACATATATATATCTTATATATATAGGATATTAGCCCCAGGACCTTCACAGGGCTCCTCCGATGCTGAGGAGTCCCCAGCCGGGACTGGACTCTGCAGTGCCCCTTACTTCATTCTGGGAGTACTAAGCTCTCACAGGCTTGCAATGCTAAGGAAGGTGAGCTGCCTTGCTTGCATGAGAAGGAGCCCCAGGGCACTTTTATCCTCCGCTTTCTCTTCCCAGGAGGCCTGAGGTTGGGGAGGTCAGGCCACTTCCACTGTCTCATCATACCCAGGGATAAGGGATCCAGCACTAAACTTCCAGCTAAGGGATGTCCCTGTGATCTTGAGGGCATGAGGAGTACACCGCTTTGTCCTGCAAGACGATAGCGTAAGTACATCCTGGAGGCATCTTCACAGAAAAGACAATGTACACTAGAACCCTGAAGTTACTCACATTGTGGACTTACAGGAACTGACAGCCCTCTCCTCCAGATAAAGGGGGCAGTGGAGGGATGGGTTCAGCAACTTAGAAGCTTCCTCAGCCTGAGTAGCCTCTTTACGAAAGATGATCTCACGACATTTTTCACTTGCCTTTGCTGATTTTCACCATCCTCTTGTCTCCCTTGCATGTTCACACACAAGAGAGGACATCCCAGGAGACTCCTCAGTTGGCTTGTTTTTAATAAAATGACTCCTCACACAAAAAATGTTAGGAAGCAAAGAAGAACATGTGCATTTGTTGCCTTATTCTTTCCAACCCAAGCTTTCCAAGTCACAGTTTTTCTCGCAGTCCTTCTTCCAACTAAATTGCTTCCTCTGCTCCTTCTGCAGAAGCAACTCCTAGAGAGTTTTAGAAAGATGCAGCGAAGAGAACAACTGTGCATGGCCAGAGTCATCCACTGTCAAAAAGCGCCCATGTCGGGGGTGCCCAGGGCAGAACCAGACCTCACAGGACCCCTCCAGCATGTTGAGCACAGCCCTTCTGTCTTCCAGCCCAGTTCCCTGCCCTGCTCACTCAGGGTGGCTCAACACATGCAAAGGGGGTCAGGAGCCAGGGTGATGCTCTGAGAGGACATGAAAAATTGGAGGGAGATATTACAGATGTGGACAATTCTAGGACCTCAAGTACCTAGAGAAGACCAGGCCTCTTTGCATGAGAATCAAAAAAGAGAGAAGGAGAGGCTGGGGAAGTGTCCCAAAAAAGAACTGACAGATAAGAGAAAGAATACAAATGAAAGAGGAAATAAGTTACATGTAGATGTTGCTCTCTGTGCGGGAGTCTTCAAAATGCACAAAACATTCCTCAAGTTACCTGGGCAGTAATGATGTTGGGGTGGCCGCCGGAATGGAAAGGGGAGAGTTAAGAGTCAAGGTAACAACTCGGCGCTCCTGCTCCCAGCAGCATAAACAAAGCCTGAACTTAAGACACACTCTGTCTTCATCTCTATGCTCCTCCCCAGGGCCTTGATCAATTCACCTCTGCAATGAAGAGTGGCTCTCAAGTGTGCGGGGACCCTGTCAGCCTTCAAATTCTGTAAGTGTGACTGGGAAACCATGCCTGTGTCACCTTGTTCCTCTAAGATGGCAGTCACAGTTTCCATGATGGACTGTGCATGAGACTGCCTTATGTCCCTCACGACTTCCCTTCCTCTTCTCTTTCATCTAATTAGAGTCCATTTCCTTTCTCCTTGTCCACCTCCACCAAATATATGGTCCTTCAATATAGGACCATTAAAACGATGATCATGGGTTAACGACACCATCACTAATCAATCAGTGGATCAAGGAATTAAACAATTGAGACCCAAAGAGCACCTGTCATGAGTCTGGGTCATACTGGGTTCTGCGGGAGAAAGTGACAACCAACTCACCATAACAAGTGACTGTCCTGTGCCTAGTAGGACCTTAATTGGACGATATGTAATCCCTGCCTCATAACCGAAAGTCTTTTAGCCCCTTAGAAAGAGTCAACTTGAAATCTAATGTAAGGTCACTGTCTCCAATTTTCTAGGTCTGTAGGTGAAGTCATGGGGTTTATCCAGCAGGTGTGGCCACATAAATCACATGAATACACGGTACCTGCCAGGGTTGGCCAAGTGTCCTGGAAGGCTTGAAAGGGCGGGGACCCTGGGCCAGCCTAAGCCAAGGTCACAGGATGGGCATGATGGGGGAGGGGTGGCAAGGGCAGCTCTATTAATGGGAGTGGTGTGTTCTCAGGGAAGCAGTGACCCCCTGCAGCTCAGAGGCCCTTTCCCAATCTGGTCAGTCCCAGGAGACCAGGTCTCTGAGGCCATGGGAATGAGCATGAGAAGCAGGCACAGAGCCCCTTCACGCAGTCCTCTGGAGCTCCTGACAGCCATTCAGGACCTCAGGGTGCAGCTGGACATGGGTCTTTCTCAGATATTCCGAGTCCCAGGAAATGGGATTGGGGTGAGGAATGGAGGCGAGAATTGTGGTTCAACGTGCTTTCCACCTCGCCTCTCCAGAACGAGCCGGAAACATGTGCAGGAAGCAGAGAGGAAACGCTCTCTACGGTGCAAATCCCGGGAGTGTCCTTTATACCAAGGGACACACGCTCATCCACAGAGTGATGGTTTGACTGAGAAAAGGAACAAGCAATGAAAACTTTGGTTATCTCAAAAGGCTGGAGGTATAGGCATGATTGCTTATAAGCCTTCACGAGTGTTTGCACACACCCACCTTGAAGACTCATCCCCCAGACAAACTCCAACGATTTTCTGGTGGATGTGTGTGTGAGGGGTTGGGAGAAGGGGCTGGCATGACTCTGCCACTCTTCCTTCGCGGAAAAACGACACTATGAATATATAGTTTTCATTCTTCCCCATGTCACTACGACATTTTTTTTTTCCTACCTGAGGCTGTAGTCGCAGCACTGGGCTATGACTACAATAGTCAGGGGCAGTCATGCTTTCTAGGCAAGAAACTGGAGCTATTCTTTTATACTTTTCTGTCAGAATTTTGTGGGCCCTGACCGAGTGGGTTGTGCATTCATTCCATTTGGCAAACACGGCCTTATCGGTGGTGCACACATTCCGCCTTGTGGTGGACGTTGCCTATTAGATTGTGCAAAGGACAGACATGGGGGCACAAGAGCTGAGTCTGAGGCAAAGAATCTATGGGTTAAGCAAAGAGGAAATCCAATATTCTTGAGAAAAGGCTTTCATAAATGGTCTTCTGTGACCTATGGGGATCTATTAGGGAGAGAAATGTCTCCTTTTCTTCCTCTCCATCCCTAGGCCTCTCTCAGTGCCAGGCATACAGTAAAAGTTCAGATTGCTCAATTAACTAGATCACATTTTTGAGACTGTTGAGCTGCAGGCCTAGAGAGCCAGAGCAGGCTCCCACAACAACCTCGAAAACTCTCAGACAAGACCTCCTTCCGGTGGAGGAGAGCTCCAACGTGGTATTATGATTACAATTCCTGGTCCATACATCTCTCCCATGTGCCAAGGAAAGAAAGTTACACAGCTCTCACTGCCTGCTCCTGCTTCACAATATCTAACTATCACAGGAACGCTCGGGCGAGATGTTCTGACTCCATTTTAATGAGGGGCATATGTGCATGGATAAGAGTTGCAGAAATGGAACTTGGACTCTCCCGCCTGCATCTTTGTGCCAGTAATCTATTGCTTATAACAAACCATCCCAACGTGCAGTGGCTTAGTACAACAACATTTATTGAGTTCACCCTACTGGGCACTAGGCTTGGCTATTGGGGTCCCTTTTCTATATGAGGTCAGCTGGCCAGTCGGGTCATGGTCTACGATGGCTCTGTCATGTGTCTAGGAATGGTTGGCTCCTGGCTGAGGTGATGAGGTATGACTGGGACCTGGGACTGTAATCATCAAGTGGGCCAGCCTGAGCTTGTTCACATGGCAGCTGGGACCTGAGTGCAGCAAGACTGAGCAAGCTCCACACACAAGCACTTGTCACACTCACGAGCGTACATTTCTATATGCTTCATAATTACTAACATCCTAGTTGCCAAAGCAAGTCACATGATCAAGGCTGAGTCAGGGCAACACCACAATCTATGGCTAGATGAAAGAAATAATTGATGGCCATTTTTGCAATTGGCCACAGTATCCCCCCATAGAGATTGTAAGATGACCAAAAGAGAAGTGACTGAATACATTCTGAGTAGCAATAAAAATAATAGCAATTATTGGCACATAGAGGGAATCAAAACATGTTAAATGAACAATTGTCATTTTTATTCTTGAGGTTCAGACAGGTGCAACAACTTCTCTGGGGTCACACAGCCAATTAGTGGCAGAGCTAGAGTTTGTACCTAATGCTGTCTGATTTCAAAACTCATGCTCACAGCAGCTGTCCTCCGCTCGCTTGCCAGCACGTGTCATTCAGTTCCCTCATTAAGAGGGATTTATGGAATATTTAATTGAGATTGCAAGCACTGTTTCTCCCTTCTGGCCCTTCTCCGCATTGTTCTCAGACAAGGAGACTGTCTGGCCTCTTTTTGCGAAAGCCAGGTGACTGTCGTGCTTCTCATCCATATCACACAGTCAGGCAGTCAAGCCCAGGCACAAAAAAACAACCAGACGTGCTTTGGTTAAATCAATTACCCACCCACACCAGCAAAGACCACATTTCGAGTCTCCACTTCCACCTTCTTTAGACTGTAATGAGCCATCACGATCCCCTCCTGGCAGGGGTCGCTGGACAGCTACTAGTGGTTTCAGAGAAGCTCAAATAGGAAGTCAGGCTTCCATCCCTGCTGGCTACTCAGGAACTCAGTCTTCTAGTCCTTGGTGTCAGTCGAGTTTGGGGAGACTGCACTTCCATCCTCTACCCAGCAGTAATGAGGAGATCCACCCTCTCCTCAGTGGAGTACAGTCAGGGCAGACATTCACCGCCACCTAGTGGCAGTAAGGACACGCTTTTTACCCATAGTTTCAGTAGAGGTCATGAGGTAGCACTAACGAGGCACTCATAATGACTCCTTGAGCAGTGTCAGCAATTCCAGCTCATGGTTCTTTGAGGTTAATAAAATTGGCAAACACCTGGATAGACTCACTAAAGAGAAAAGAGAAAAGACACAAATACACAAAATCAGGGAAGAAACGGGGGAAATTATGACAGACATTGCAGAAATACAGAGGGTCATGCAAGAATATTATGAAAAAGTATATAACACCAAATTTAATAATCTAGAAGAATTGGACCATTACTTAAAAAATACAACCTTCCTAGACTGAATCAAGACAAAATGGAAAATCTAAATAGACCATTCAGCACTATGGAAGTGGAAACAATCATCAAAGACCTACCAAAAAGTAAAAGTCCAGGACCACATGGCTTCACCAGTGAATTCTAACAAGCATTCAAAGAAGATTTCATACCTATTCTCCTCAATACTATTCAACTCATTTTATGAGGCCAAAATTACATTGATACCAAAAGTGGTAAAGAGAAAGCAAAATCAGAAAACTACAGACCAATATCTCTCATGAATGCAGATGCAAAAGTCCTAAATAAGTTATTAGTGAACCAAATACAGCAACACATGAAAACGGTTATACACCATGGTCAGGTGTGCTTCATCCCACAGGCACAGGGAAGGTCTGACATATGCTAATCGAGTACTGTAATACACCACATAAACAAATGAAAAAAATAAGAATCATATGATCATATCAAGAGATGCAGAAAAAGCCTTCGACAGAATGCAGCATCCATTTATGAGCAAAACACTTTACAAAATCGGAATAGAAAAAAACTACCTTAACATAATGAAGGTCATCTATGAGAAAGACTCAGTCAACATTATATGTAATGGTGAAAAACTGAAAAGTTTCCCCCGAAGATCAGAAAGAAGGCAAGGTTGTCCACTATCGTCGTGGTTCTTCAATATAACATTGGAGGTCCTAGCGAGTGCAATCAGACAGGAAAAAGATATAACATGCATCCAAGTAAGAAACGACGAAGTCAAACTGTCACTATTTGCAGATGACATGATTCTCTATATAGAAAACCCTAAAGATTCCACAAGAACACTACTAGAAACAATAAGCAAACACAGGAAAGTTTCTGGTTACAAAATCAATGTTTAAAAATACAAAGCGCGCTGACACTCTAATAATGAAGTATCAGAAAAAGAAGTGTAAATATATAATTCCTTTTGCAATTGCAACAAAGAGAATAAAATATCTAAGAATAAATTTATTGAAACATGTAAAATATATAATGAAATCTATAAGACCGTATTAAAAGAAACCGAAGAAGTTACAAAGAAATGGAAAGACAGGCCGTGTTCTTGGATTGGAAGAATCAACATAGTTAAAATGACCATATAATCTAAAGCATTATACAGATTGAATGCAATCCTCATTAAATCTCATTGGCATTTTTTTAAAAAATAAAACAAAAAATCATCAGATTTGTATGGAAGCAAAAAGAGCCCGATTACCAGAGCCATTATGAGGGAAAAAAAAACGAGGCTGGAGGCAACACTCTGCACAACTTCAAATTATACTACCAAGTGACAACAATCTAAACAGCATGGGTTTGGCGGAAAAACAGACACATGGACCAATGGAAACGAATCAAGAGTCCAGAAGTAAACCCATATTTATATGGGCAAATAATTTTCGACAAAAAAGCCAAAAACCTACAGTGGAGATAGGAAAGCCTCTTCAATAAATGGTACTGGGAAAACAGGAAAGCCACATGCAAGAGAATGAAACTAGACTGTTCTCTATAACCACACACCAAAATTAACTCAAAATGGATTAAGGACCGAATATAAGACCTGAAACAATAAAATACTTTGAAAAAAAATAGAAACTAAACTCAAGACCATTGGACTTAATGAGGACTCTATGAATATAACCTCAAAGGCAAGAGAAGGAAAAGTAAAAATAAATGAATGGGACTATATCAAACTAAAAAACTTCTGCTCAGCAAAAGTGACCATCAAAAAGGTAAAGAGACAAGCTTCCAAATGGGAAAATATATTTGCAATCTATGTCTCCGATAAAGGCCTTATATCCAAAATATACAAAGAACAAATAAATTCAACAACAACAAAAACTACCACAGCAACAAACAAACAATCCAATCAAAACATGGGCAGAGGACCTGAACAGACACTTCTCCCTATAGAACATACAAATGGTCAACAAATATATGAAAAGATGCTCAACATCGCTAGCAATTAGGAACATTTAAATCAAAGATACAATGAGATATCACCTCACACATGTTAGAATAGCTATAATCAACAAGACAAGTGATAAACAAATGGTGAAGAGGATGCAGAGAAAAAGGAACTCTCATACACTGCTGGTAGGAATGCAAACTGGTACAGCCACTATAGAAAACACTATGGAGGTTCCTCAAAAAACTAAGAATTGATCCTCCATAAGATCCAGCAATCCCCCTACAGGATATTTGCACCAAATGCTTGAAAACCCATATCCGAAATATATTTGCACACCGATGTTCATAGCAGCATTTTTCACAGTGGACAAGATATGGTAGCAACAGAAGTGTCCTATGATAGATGATTGGCTAAAGAAGCTGTGGTAAATATATACAATGGAATATTACTCAGCCGTAAGAAAGAAAACGAAATACTGCCATTTGAGACAAGATGGATGGATCTCGAGATAACCATGCTAAGCGAAATAAGCTAGGCAGAACAAGTTGAAAATCACGTATCACTTATATTGGGATATAAACCTAAAACCAACAAATGAACAGGACCAACAGAGACTCATGGACATGGACTATAGACTAGTGGTTACGAGAGGGTAGAAGGGAGGAGGGACGGGAGAGTTAGACAGGGTTAAGGGGGGTGAAATATGTGGTGACAGAAAGAAATCTATCTATGGAAGGTGAACACGTAGTGTAAATATATATGATTGTATGTATGTATGTAACTGTGTGTGTGTGTGTATGTATGTATGTGTGCATATATATATATATATATATATATATATATATATATATATATATATATATATATATATATATATACCCTACTGTTGAAGTGTATAGCTGAAACTTATTGGATTTTGTTAACCAATGTCATCATACAAAAATAAAAATAATAATAACAAAGAAACTCCAGCTCAAATCGAGCCTTTAAATAAGACCCAGAAACTCATAACATTATACTGAAATGTCCAGATTTCTATCTGTGGCCTTCTTTCAGCCTTCAGCGTAAGGTGGAGGAGGCTGAGGCTGGACGTCACACCTGGCTAAGTAGCTGGCACTTGGATGACACTGGCATGGCCTCTCAGGTACCTGGCCCTTGGTGATCAGCAGGCACCAGGAGAATGTATCATGATAGGTGATATCCATGTGAACTGGATATGAACACAGATTGGATATGAACACCTTTTGTCGAACCTGGAACGTCTTTGTACTGATTACAACCTAAATCTACATTAAAGCCTAAAAACTTTAATAGATATATGTCTGGGAAATAATTGCTGCACACAGTATTGAATTTTTAAAATGTACATTGTTTTCAAATAGAATTTTCATTTAATTGTTTTGGGTATCCAGCATAGTTGTTAGACATTGGTATAACTTATGCTGTCCAACAGAGAAGTAATGATGGGACTACGATGGTACCCATACAAAGGGGAAAAGTGTCAGGACTAAGCGCAGAGTCATGCCGCTGCAAAGCGAACATGAAGAGGACCCACGAAGATGGATTCAGGAAAGTCAGGTGCCCTGGAAATCTGCTTTGAGCACTCACTGGATGATGGGGCACTCCAAAGAATTCCATAACGGGAGTCTGTTTTGAGACTACTGGAAAACCTTTGACTGTGTCAGTCATGAAAACCTATAGATTTCTCTGAAAGAACCGGGCTTGCCTCAGCACTTGATGGTCCTGATGCGTGACAGGGAACCACTATCAGGACACAACACGGAGACAGGAAACCACTATCAGGACACAACATGGAGACACGGGATCAGACACGGGTGCATTCTACCCGCCTATTTGTTTAGTCTGTACGCAGAATGTATCCTATAAGCAGGTGGACTAGACTCAGAGGACGGTGTAAACATTGGTGGAATTTAGAGAAATGTCTTAACACATATAGATGACTCTAACTTACTAGGAGAATATAGCAATGATTGGACACAATTTCTGATGAAATTACAAGAATGCAGTGCAAATGCAAAGTAGCATTTGAACGTAAAGATGACAAAATCATGACTACAGTAGGAATATACAACTTTCACATGGACAATGAAGACACGGAAATGGCTCAAGGTGTGGCTGATTTTGTTTCTGTCATCAATTCAAATGGAGACTACAGACAAGAAATCAAGAGAAAGCTGAGACTTGGAAGAGTGGCAGTGGAAGGATTAGGAAAGATCACCACAGTAAGGATGTGTCATTACAGACCAAGGTCAACCGTACACCCGTATCCCCAGCTTACCTGTTCTGATATGAAAGCTGGCCTGTGAATAAGGATGACAGGGGAAAAAAAAATGATTCACGTCAAATACGTCTTTGGAGAAAAGCTCTATAGATACCTAGGATTGATAGACAGACGAACGAGTAAGTTCTAGGACAAATGGAACTTGAAACAGCAATGGAGGCCAAAATGACAAAGCTGAAGTAGTCCTGCTTCAGAAACGTCATGGGAAGTCAGGGTTTCTTGGAAAAAACAATAATATTGGAAAAAAATAGACGGTAGAAGAAAAAGAGGAAGCTCAAATATGAGATGAGTTGACCCCATCAAAGGAGCCACTCACACGAGTCTACAAAAGCTGGGCAGGAGTGTTGAGTACAAGACACTATGAACAGCACTCATTCACAGAGTCACCAGGCATTGGAGCGAGTCAACGCATATCTCACACACACACACACACACACACACACACACACACACACACACACACGGACACACACACACCCCCCACAACCATCTTGATGTTTTATGTACTGTGCCATTTTTCAAAAATTATGTGAAAGCCTTTTTTTTTTAAGTGACACAAAGTATGAGGTATATCATAGATCAGATATAGAATAATTCAGAAATGAAAAGACAGACCTCAGGAAAGAAGAAAAACAAAATTTAAAAATCCCTGCCGAAATAAAATAGAAACAACAAGAAACACAGTGACAACCATGCCATATAAGATTTAAAAAATGGGATCACTATTGCAAAAGAAATTCAGCAAGAGGGTACAAAAGCGTTGGTTACAACGATCCAAAGTTGAAGAGAATCAAAGAAAAGATATCTGATATCTAACAATTTGAGTGCCTGAAAAACAAAAACCAAAGCAATGATTCAAAGCAAGTATTAACAATTAGAATTCGTTTTTTTCTAGAAAGAGACAATACTTTGAAATCGTTTATTGAAGAGAACACTGAGCATCCACTTGGAATGACTAACAGCAAGTGATAAGCTAGCAAAATACTGTTCTTTTAAGATAGGAAAAATCGTTTAAGCATCAAGAATCACAGAGCAAATGACTTATAAGTAGAAACATTACAATTTTATCAACTTTCATTGAAAGAAATACTGTGTTGGAAAAGAAATAGAGTAACATATTTAAATACTCAATGGAAGAAATGGAGAATCAAGAATTTAATACCAGCTAAGCTGACTTTCAGGTCTAAAAGACCCTGACATCCAAGTCATCAAGCAGATCTTGCGTGATAGTGTCCCACGATCAATGGAATAAAGAAACTTAAACAAAAAAATATCCGCAGAAGGACGCTGACACAGGATGGCTGGTAAGGACTACATTTGTAAAGGTTCAATGAACGTTGTATGAAATAGGGAGTGATCCTGGTATGGTCACTAGAGTGACTGTCTCACAGTAATGCATTCAGTTCCAACTGAAGGTATTTTCCTATATCTGTTTGATTATATAGAAAAAACACTTTTAACACAACTAGCAAGTGATAAATGTTATTTAATATATAAAAAAACTTCTATATTAAATATACATATACCTAGAACTAGCACTAGATCTATTCAATACAAAACTAAAGTCCTACTAAGGGCAATGCCCCGGGAGAGCAGCAGCAGGGAGGCTCCTGTCCTCGGTCCTTACTGAAGGTCCCTGACACTGTGGAAGCTCTGTCTCCTCGGAGGCCCTGGCTGAGGCCTCCAGGTCATGGCCATCACAGGTGTCAACAAAAAGGTGCAATACAAACACAGGTGCTGGAATCACTGGGAAGCCACAGAAACATGGAGGAGAGAGCGTGGAGGTGGGCGTGCAGGACACAGAAGGCTCTTCAGACCTTCGAAGGTGACCTTGAGGCCTCCATCCCCAGGATTCAGTTGTGAGGATGAACTGTCGATTCTCTTCTCTTTGGACACAGTGTTCCTCGCCATAGCATACAACGTCCTCAGAACAGATGAGTGATGGAGGCAGATTTTCCACATGAGAATGACACTGTGTATTTTCAGCAAGAGTGTCTGAAGATAAATACTAGACTTCTATGGAGAAATTCACAAGGAATTGACCCCAAATATCCCTGGAGGCTCCTCCTGACTCAGATTCCTCCAGAACTGGGTGTGGCATGGGGCTATACCTGGGACCAACTGCAGTAGGGAGGAGCCCTGCCCAGCACTCAGCCAAGGGGGAAGGAGGCATTTGGAGGCCTTCCTATAATGGAAACACATTGGGAATGAAGGAAGTGACAGCTGTGGCACATTATGACCATTCTAAATGCCATGAGAACTACTGAGAGATTATGTTCTGTACTAAATAAAATTTTTATGGCATGTTAACAGAGATTCTAAAGCATGTTTATCCATTAAGAAGCCAGTGAACATCGTCCTGGGTGCTGATGAGATTTGTTTCCAGGTTGATTGAGGAATATACTTGGCAATAATGAATGTGCACATTCAAACTCTACAAGATGATTAATATATACACTTACGTATCAATCCATTCATGATGAGATGGTGAGGGGCATGTATGTTAGAAAGTTGGAACCAGCAACTCTGGTCTTTACAGTAAAATCAATCAAGGGAAACACTCGAACAAAAAGAAGTCACACAAACACACACACTTGGGATCACACAGCATGGATTCACATGTCCACACACTCACATCTATGCACACAAACCTACACCACCTCACTGGAACTGGAGGTCACGGCCATAGTCCATTACCCAGAAAATCAGTTTCTATCACCACGTCCCTCACTCTCATTGCCAGCAGGAAGCTGGAATCAAAGTGGCTCTCCAAACTGAAGCCTGAAAGAATACCACACTTTCTCGGTTTCTAGATTTTCCCTCAGCAAATGAAGGATTGCAGAATAGGTACTGTTTTCATGGGCAAGTGGAATGACCTGAAATGATAGAAAATATTATAAAGGTCCCATCATGCCCAGTCCCGTTTGCACAGGCTTTGGCTTGACTCAGTGACATTAGAAAACCAAATGGGAAATGCAGGAGGCATCAACAGAACCCAGCAGCAAACACAGATAATACTACTCAGGCCAAAAGTTATGAAATCTCACTGGAGAAACTGCTTCTCAATGCCATGTTGGGTTGGCAATTACCAACTTCTCTCCCAAAAAGGAAAAACTGCTAAGATAGAGAAAGCTCCCTTGATACAGTTTCTAACTGCTGCTGTCATTTTTGAAGGACTTTAGGGTCACTTTTCAGTTAGAACTAGACCACTACTCGATACTCTCACCACCAAGTAAATGTCTGTATCATCCAGAAAGTACTTGCTCACTTTTTCATATCTTAATTTTACCGATAAAGTAATAAAGCTCCATGTATCTCGCAGGAGAAAGAGAGAGAGCTTAATTTGGTGAGGGATGCCACCTTATCTGCCCGCTCACTGGGAGACTCCTCACAAAGACCCTTGGGGAAATCTGTGAGGACATAGAGTGACTGTCAGTCCTAGGTGTTGCTGCTTATGAAGGGCGAGGGAGCTCGAGTGAGTGCTGATGGGGGCGAGAGTGTACTGATGAGGGTGGTGTGTAAGTATGAACTGAGCTGCTGCCGGGCCCTCCTCCTAGCTCGAGAAAGAAAGGCCAAAGAGAAGCTCAGAAAAGAAAAAAAAAATGTGCCTTTGGCTTTCTGAAAGGAACTTAATCAGTGGGAAATAATCTAACAAAGAGTGAACGAGACAATCACACTATGTTTCAAAGACAGAGGCCTGACTCCTTCCACCTGTTTTGAAATTCGGCTAAATTGCCAGTGTCTTCTTCATTTCCCCCAAGATCATTTCTTCCTGCACAATCCACACTTGCTGTTGCTGTATTCATCTAAATACTGAAGTAAGGATTTTTACTTGGTGCCAAGCAAACTTATTGGGGATAGAACTCACTTCTACACAAACTACCCCATTATATTTATTCACTAATCCTTTTCCAGTAAGTGTATAAAATACAGATGATTTGACAACACTGAAATCCCATTATGTAGAATTGATGCTATCATTTGTAATCATCTACTCTCTGTTAATTTTTTCTATAGATTATGTGTGTTTCATTGAGTCAGTGTCTGTCCACTCTTGCACAGGCCACAGACAATGGGACAGTTCCTTATATGGAGAGCACTGTCTCTCTACACCAGCTGGGCAAGAGGTTTACTCTGAGTTCTCACTTGCCACCGTCCCTTGGGTACAGGCTGACAAGGTTCGTGTATTTCTCTGGTTTACTGTGATGCAATCTCTTTGATTTTTAACTCTTTGGGACAGAGGCTGAAGAGTGACCCCAATACAGACAGGTGCTGATACAGATTGTTATCCATGGGGCCTCACACCTCTTAGAATCTATGTGCTGACCTGCACCATGTGGACTTTATATCTGACTTTCATACCAATGTATACAAATGTACACATACGTATATGTATATTTCATCACCAAATTATACAAACTGAGCTTGACTGGGATTGGAAGCCTGTCACTCTGCATTACTGCCTCTTTCTACTTTGAAAGACATGAGGACTCCATGAATATTAGGGTGGACTGACTGACCCACCATGGAACATCTCGAAGAGAAGTTGCTGTCTCAGGTTCCTGATACTATTTAAAGAGAAACTTTCTCTTTCTTCTTTTCAGGTGGAGGCTCACTGCATGCCCAACATTCTACCACTTCCCAGGACAGGTTTCTACACATGCAGTCTACCAGCCCCATGATGCTTTGCCTCCCTGATGCCTCAATTTAGCATCCTGCCATTACCATTATTGATCCTTCTGGCATCTATTACAAGTTTGAATTATATAATTTTCTGTGTGACTGTTAAATACCCATCTTTCTAACTAGACTGTAAGTTATGTGAGGGCAGGGGAGTCATTGGCACTTAATACTTTCTGAAGATATACACGCCCCTTTGGGATTTCGTGAGTTTGGATATAATCCTCTAGTCCTGACAGAATGTTTATCTCTCTCTTTCCTGCATAGCACGTCCTTTCTGAGCAAGATATCAGCTGGACTACAAATTAAGTCTTAACAATGAGGTGAGGTGGTACACAGGTGGTACAAAGAAGGGATTCTGAATTATATCTGGGTCAAATTCTAGTATTCGGGCCAAATCCTTCACTAAGCTCAATTTCCTCATTTATCCAGCAACCGTAATTCATTGCACAGAATATGCTACTCTCCTGGACTCTGGGACAGAGCAGAGCATTAAGAACACATGTAAGGTAAATGGTGATAAAACGAGAGGGATGGCAGATGAAAAAGGAACCAGAAGAGGGAGTGTGTATTCTGAGAAAGGGGGAGGGTTTTCCATTTAGAAAAAGATGCCCAGTAAGGCTGCCAGAGAAGGTGGCATTTCTGAAATGGAAAAAAACAGTGTCTATTTCTCAGGCTTTCGGAGATGATTACTATGAAGTTGCACAGATACTTCAGCAATCTTCTATAGGTCCACTTTGGACCTGGACCTAAGAGATCTCTAAGGAAGAGGTCTGTCGTCCAAATGGAAGGGAAATGCTAGGAGGCCACAGAACGGGGTAAGTTGTCCACTGTCCCACCAGGAACAGCAATCCTGCGTGAAGCTGGGCTTGGCGGAAACCCTGGTCAGGGAAAAACGGTGACACTGTTGGAACCGTGACAAAGGTGGCACTGAGGCGAGCCACATAGTTACTGTGGCAAGGATGAGTGCCTGGGAGAGGATGCACCCAGACAATCCATTGGGCAGCCGGAAACAAGATATGGCCCTCAACAGTGACAGGGCTGTGGCTTCCGGGGGAGACAGGGGTGTGGCTTCTGGGGAAGATGGAGGCGGGACTTCCGGCGAAGGCCAAAGTTGCCTACTGGCGGAAGGGATCTCTCCATTGCCAAGAGTCCTGGAAGATGCCACACGCAGTGTGGTGGTGGCGGCTATGCTTGAGTGTTCAGTCACTTAGAAGGGCAGGCAGTGGACCCGAGTCCGACGGAGTCGTCCGAATGGTGCCGACTGTGTGCGGTGCTGTGTAGGTAGCACATGGGTGAGTGACTGCGAGCCAACATGTGGCAGAGTCGGGGCTGCGATTCCACCTCTTGGGGCACCGGATCCTGGCAGGCGCGGACAGAGGGCAAGGAATGGTGAGGGCTGGGGCTGCCCGTGTTACCTCCTCTCCGAAGGCCTGAGTTTTACCGCTCAGTACAAGGCCTGGTCCACAGGAAGATTTCAGTATGTGGTTGTTGCATGAATAACCTCTGAGTCCGGAGACCTGGGTCTCATTTGGGCCCCCTCCTCTCTGGTTGTGTACCCAGAATAGCAACAAAGAACATAGTATATACCTTACACGACTTCAATCCTAATGAATGATAAATGAAAGAAGAGGTAATTACGTGTACACATGTTCCATATTTCAGAGACTTCATCATCTGCAGTGTGGCCTTCTAGGGGACATGGCAGCAATGACTTGGGATGGCCTGGGGAAAAAATGGGAAATTTAGAGTCACAGTGGAAAACCAACGTATTGCTGCTCCTGGGATGATGTAGCAGAAACCCAGGATCCATTATTGTCCTCATCTCTACACCCCACATCTTGTGACTCCCCTGGCCCTGCTGGTGGGTGAGTCTGGGGCCTGGTCAATTTCAGGAGACCAGGTCAGCAATGCTTTGGGAGCAAGTGCTTGCTCTAGAATTCTGTCAGCCATGGAGGGCCCGGAGATGCAATTGGACACAGGCCTCTCTCACATGGAAGCACATTCAGCACCTCAAACCTGGGTGACTTGTGGAGGCTGAGATGAACTCAAGGATACTGGAGCACTAGCTGTAATGCCATCAGAATTGTTTTTTTTCTCCCATGCAGTTCTGGGGGTGCCCTGTAAATGAGGAGCAAACATGAACACAGAAGCACAAAGGTCCTTCTTTACTTTAAAAGGAAGTACCACCTGGAACACACTAGAAGAAATTTGTCCCTCGACTAAGTGCCTGGGAGGGAGTCACATATCCCACTAGAGTGCATCCACGATAGGTCATTAACGAAAACAAAACGACCATCTCCTACATAGGATTCCCAGGAGTGCTAACCGAGCAATGGCTGAGCCCTGAGATTGCTCTGGGGTAGGAGGAGGTAAAAAGAAGACTTGTGGGAAAAATAATTTTTAAATAGCAAAGCAAGCAGAGAAGATGAAAAGCACAGCACTCTCAAAGCCCACGGAAACATTCGTCTTCCTGTGACATCATTCAGAAAGGAAAAGAACATATCAGACTTCTACATACATTTCCTTTTTTTTTTTCATAATTTCACATCTCCCTTCCTCATTTTTCTAAGTAGCAGGTGCCACTAACTGTTTCCAGGCCTCTCTCCCATGTGATCCATTATGGATCCATGGGATCCATAGTCCTTAGACACAGAAACATGAGCAATAAAATTATTAAAAAGAGAGGCTCCCCCATTCCTGCTACTTTCCTTGAGTCTATGGTGAGTCATAGGCATCACCCTGATGTTCCCCACAATTCATGCACCTTTCCTAGGCTCTGTGGAGTCGTAGACCTTCACCTAGACATTGACCACAGTTACCAAGCTTCAAATCAGAGATGTCAAAGGAATCACCTTTTACCTTTTCACTTCCATTTGCCCATGATAGCTCTCACCTCCAAACATACCAACATGGAATTCCAACTGTTACTTTTAAACTTAAATGAGACTAGTAGGATTGACCTATTGGATGTTTTATTGTATTTCAGTTCATTGCGTTCATTAAAGAAAGCCACTTCAGGCCACTGGCCAAAGTTCTTTCCTGTTCAACTACTTCCTTTCACTACACACCAAGCCTCGTTCCCAACAGGATCCCAGAATCCGGGTGCTTCCAGACCAAACCTGCAAAAAAACCCTGCCTTCTTCATCACCTAGATATTCCTCAGCAAGTAACTAATTTCATCATACTTATTTTTTTTATCTGCTACAACATCCAACTGCAGTTAGAGATAAAAGGAAACAAAACAAAACAAAACAAAATAGTGAGTCTCATTCATCCTAAACACTCTGTGCATTCTTTCAGTTCCCTTGATGACCTCAGGACACCAGATGGGAAATAGTGGTTGAGTCAATGACCCCAGGGGAAAACATAAGAGACATATGGGGAAAAAGTTGAAACTCACAATGGAAGGTCTCTCATGTCCCTTTGAGTTGAGAATTATAAATTTCCTTTCAAAGACAAAAACGTACTGCAGAGGAACTGTATGCTCTACCATACAGTGTGTAACTGCTGCTGTCATTTTTGGGTGTCCTCTTATCACAGATATCGGTGGTAATAGACACTCAATAGTCAGTTTCTCTACCTAGTAAATTGTATATGTTATCTAGTACGTAAATGTTCACATTTTCCTATGCTAACTTTACTGAAAAAGAGAAAAGGCAACTTTTCTATCTGATTGCAAGCAAGCGAGTTCCCTTTGAGAAAGATGGGACCTCCACTTCTTCGGTATTACTAGGGCGATCTTGCATCATCACGTCAAGGAGAGGAAAAAGACATAAGGTAGCTATTAGTCACTGGTGATGCTTCTCAGGACATACCTCAGAAGCTTTGCAAAGAGTGCTCGTGAGGCGAGTCTGTATAGTTGTGGGCATTTCATAAACATGAACAGAGCTGATGCATGGTCATCCTCCTAGAAGAAGGGCAGAAAGAGAGGCAGGGAAGAAAGAGAAGTGGAGCCTTTGGCATGAAAGCCAGAGAGACTTGAGTATATCTAACATAATCATAAAGGAAAAATGAAAAGGCATGCTATGTTTCAATGATAGACTTTCATTGACTCCACCTGCCCATTGTATACCCGGCCAAGTTCCCAAATTTTGGAATATTACAAGACCATCTCAGCACATGCATTCATATGTGCTGCTACTGTCTTCATGTTTAATAATAGAGTTTTAACCTTGATGTCGTAATAAAGTACATTTAATATGTATATTTATTGTGGGTATAGAGGACAGTAGCTTTAGTAACATTCATATTATATGGCCCATCTCTACTACTTCTACCCAAACGTGTCATCCTATCCCACACATCCTCTGATGCCATTAGTGAATCACCCCACCGCCCCCCCATTTCATCCCTTGATCGTCTCTACTTTCTATCACAATGAATTTGCTTTTTCGAGGGAACTTCTTTAAGTGGAATCATACAGTATTTGTCTTTTTCTGACTGCCTCACGTCACCAAGTACGAATAGCATTCCATTACGCGAAACCCAGCACCTTTTATTTATCCAATCATGGATGGATTTAAGGGTTGTTTCCATCTGTTGGTTACTGTGAATAATGGCTCTAGGAACTCTGATGTACAGATCACTCTATAACACTATAATGGTTATACATGGTATTCAGATCAAAGATTGTCTCAGGAGAGAGTGAAACTGAATGTAAACTCAGGACTTTTTTAATTAATAAAAATATATCAGTATCATTTTACTAATTATAACATATGTATCACACATGTGTAAGTTGCTATGACTAAGGGAAATGGGAAGTGTGGGATATGGGGACTAGGTGTATTATCTGGTCAACATTTACATTGATCTAAACTTATTCTAAATATAATGTATCTCTTTTTACAACTCTGGAGATACTGTATCAGGGAGAGATCTATTGAGCTCATGTCCAAAATCAGATAATGCTTGAACAGCAACTAGAGACCCTGCTTACTATTTCACATGAACCACATTTTGGGTTTCGATGCATCTTTTCCTCTATAGATACAGCACTACCTATCAAATGGAGACATTTAAATTATACCCATGCAATTGAAAAAAAGCACGGCTTTGAATTTATATAATTTTCTCTTAAAATGGAAACATTGAATAATTATTGCTGAATAGACTTAATGAGCATATTTCCACAGCACCTTCCTTGGGTTGCACTGAGAGATGTACCCTGAGGTGTGGCTGGATGAAACTCTTCTGAACCTCTTCTTCCTTGTTTAGAAGCTGCATGTACCTAGGAAAATCCTTCAGACTCCTTAGAGTCTCAATGCTCTGTTCTGAGACCAGCAAATGATAAGGTGGCCTACTCCTTAATCTGATGTAATGAGGCCAAAATCATTACATACAGGTAAAGCTATGAGAAAAGGAACGGACTGGTGTTATGTAATTGTTGTAAGTGTCCAATCATTGAATGACTACAAGTTTAAGCTAGACACTTGGTAGTGGCTGAATCCAGAGAGGGGCCTTGGATGCCTCCACAGCAAGGGACGGGGGCAGGTTACTTTTATCCTTTGCATGGGGGCGATGCTTTCCAGGTCATGGAGAGTATCTGCTATCATCTCCTGAAATCCCCACATCAGCCTTACAGCACGGGAGGCAAAGCAGGAGCCCTGACTTACAATTTACAAGAAAAATCATAGAAATTTACAGAGATTAAGCGATTTGCTTAAGATTTAAGAGACACAACATAGATGAGTGTAAATCAGGGACGAGATCATGGATGGTATACTTGTCCCAGAGATCCTGAACTTCTATGACGCCTGAGACCATGCCCTTGGTTCCTGAACGATGAGATGCCCTCTGTGACTTTGTCAAATGCTCCTGCCTCAATGTTTCTATAGGAGGAAGGTGATGTCCTGGAGGAGGAGGCTGAGCCATGTGGAGTCTAACTTTATAATGGAGACCCCACTTCTACTTTGCTGGCTCTGACCCCAGCAATAACAGTTTCTTTTGATCAAAGCAACCCAGAAGGACCAGGGAAGTCCCGACTTGTAGCCATCCTCCCCAGCTCACTGTCAGTTGTCTCACACTGAGCCTTCCCCATGATCGGGTGACCACCCTGAGTCTCCAGTGGTCTGGCGACACCCAAGTGAACTCCAAACATTCTACAACCACTCCACATGACAGATTTACCAGAAACTAGTTCCTCTTTCATTGAGCCATCCTATATGAGCACTTAATGCCCATGAACAGGGATATTGGCCTTCTGTGTTGGTTCTTTGGTGATTCTGTGTATTAAGGCTGAACCCTCCACTGTCTGCTGACTATGCTATCATTTGAGCAGCCTGTGCTATGGCTGACTAACAGTGGGCAGTGGCTTCACTAGTGCTCAGTGTGCCGCTTCCCTGTTCATTTCTTCCTCACCACAGTGCAGTGTCTACAAACTCCTCATGCCTTCCTAGACAGTGAGAAGAATTAAGCAGACACTCATGGGGTTCAAACAATGACCTCAGAAATCAATATCAAGGGATGAAGGTCCCAATGGGACCTTGTGAGGATCTCTCAACATTAAAGTTCCCCAAAAAGTTTGTCGAAAAGCTGGGAGGCAGAAATTTCAATGAAGAACCCGACCTGAAATCAGCAGGCACATCTTCTCCCGATGGATCTGCCGATAGGCTTCTCAGGTTTCTTCTTACTTTCCTCCCGGGTTCCGTGGACTCCACCACCATCTTTCTTCTGTGGCTGCAAGAGGAATGGACATCCGTTTCCTGGGAAAATGTACTCATGGTGTCTTAAATTGGTTTCCTTAGAGTGTTATCATCCTCTTGTTTTCACTTTTGCATTCACAGGCAATAGGATATACCCCAGTTTTTTTTCTTTTTTCGTGTTTTTTTTTTTTTTATTGCAGGTTTTTGTGAACTGACATTAAGTAAGCTAAGAAACAATAGAGAACGCTCACAGGATTTTACCTTAGCTTTTGTGGACCATGCAACAGAATTTCAGAGTTCTTCTATTCTTTCTTAAATGTTTTTTTTTTTCTTTTCTTTGTTAAAGGGATTTCCCTGGATTAGGGAAAGAAAAGAGAAAGTCATGTGGGAAAGACAAATTTTAAATGGATTAGCAAGAAAAGATGATGTCAAACACAGCACTCTCAAAGCCCATGAACAAAGTTCTTTCTATGACATCATAAAAAGTGCAGAAAAACAAATCAAGCTTCTACACACATTTCATTTCTCTGTTTGATTTCATATGTCCCTTCCTCAATCTCCCATGTAGCACATGACACCAACTGGTCCCAGGAATCCCCTCCAATTATATCAGAACTGAGTGTTGGCACCTACCTAGATCGTCTTCCTGCTTGCTGCTGAAATCAGAGATGTTCTCTAACACCAAATCTTTAGAAATAGAATCAAGAGCAATAAAGTTTTAGAAAGAGAGTCTCACCTATTCATCTAGTTTCAGTTGAGCCTATGGTGAGTCACATGGGATGACCCTAAACTTTCTTCCATGTACTCAGAACTTCCTTGGGCTCTGTGGGGTCAGAGCCCTGGAACAAGACATTGATGACACTTTCAAAACTTCAAATCAGAGAGATGCTGAAGTAATCACATTTCGCTTTCTCACTTCTGGCCCAACATTGCTCCAAAGTTATCAAACAGAAATTCCAACTGTTATAGACACAATGGAGTGTGGTTAGTGTGATCGATCAAATGGATGATTTATTTTATTGTCATTCACTGAGTAAATAAATGATCAAGATTAATGAATTAGAACAGCCACATCTGGCCACAGCCTGCCACACTGGATAGAGCAACTCTAGAGTTCAATGATGTGGATGGTGTATCCTCTCCTCCCATGCTGGCTCCTCCAGAGTCTTTTGCGAGGTTGATCGAATATTCACAAGTGTGTACTTCACGGACTCATGTGCCTGTGCCACACATTACTACAGGCTCTGGCGTTGTTCAAAAGGATGGTCCAGACTAAATACTAGAGAATTCCCAGCAGCAGTTCCAGCTGTAAGCAAAGGTGAAGAGCATGGCTAGCAGACTTGTGCTAGACAGAATCAGCATGGTAGGTGCTGGGACGCTTCACTTCTCACACTTCTCACCCTTTTCTGCCTTGACTCTGGACTATAGCCTGGGAAGGCAGTGGAAAGACCCCAAAGTGGATGGAAGACTTGTCCACTAAAAATGGATGGAATTAAAAGATGCAAATAATTGGAATGAAATACTGTATTCATGGGTTGGTAGACTTCATATTTTAACACTTCCATAAAAACCAAAGGGATCTCCAGATTCAAGCTGTACCTAGCAACATCTCAATGCCACTTTTATAGAAGAGAAAAAATATTGCAAGTCATATGGAACCACAAAGCATCCCAGGGGCCAAAATTATCTTGACAATGAGGAACAAAGATGGAGGATCCACACTTTGTGAATTCAAAACACCAGACAAAGCATCCATAATCAAAGAAGCGTGGTAGTGACATTAAAAACAGGCAAATAAATCAATGGAAGAGAATAGAGAGGCCTAAATAAACACATTGATACAGACAAATGACCTTTGAGAAGGGTGCCAGGTTAACACAATGGAGAAAGGATAGTCTCTTCAACAATCCAGAAAATGAGACCTGGAGAATGTGAGTAAACCTTTGCAAAGCTTATATCTGAATAAGGGATAATATTCAAAATATATACAAGAAGTTAACACACAATTGCAAAAAAACAAAACAAAACAAAAAGAAAAACAAAAACAAAAAAACAGTATAACCTAATAAAAAATGACCAAAGACTTTAAAAGACACTTCTCCAAAGCAAGCATACACGGTACATAGAGCTATTAAAGATGCCCAGCATCGCTAATATCAAGGAAATGCACAGCAAAAAGACCATAACATAGTGGTGCCTCTCTTCCATCAGGATGTGTATTATCCAAAAAAAAAAAAAAAGAGGTAACATATTGGTGAGAAGGTGGAGAAACTGCAACCTATCTACACTGTCAGAGGGAACGTAAAATGGTGCAGCCATCATCCAGAACAGTATTGAGGTTCCTCAAAATTTACAAGCAGAACTATGATGTGATCCAGCAGTCGCCCTGTTGCTATGCATCCCACAGAAATAAAACATGGTTCATGCAAAGATAACTGCACTCCTGTGATCATTGCGGCATTATTCACAATAGCCCAGATCCGGAAACAGCCCCCGTGTCCATCAACAGGTAAATATACAGGGTGTATACATTCAATGGAATATTATCCATGTTTAAAAATCAAAGAAATCCAGTCATTTGCAGCAACAGGAATAAACCTAAAGGCGTTGTTATAACTGAAATAAGCATGTCACAGGGAAACAAATACTATGCGATTCCACATAGGTGAGTAACTAAATTTGTCACATGCATAGAAGCAGAGTAGAAGGCTGGTGGTCGAGAATTGAGGGGAGGAGGAAATGGAGCTATGTCAACAAGCAGACTGTTTTCCTCAGGTGAGCTGAAAAAGTTTTAGAGGTCTGCCTTGCGACAATAGGCATGCACTTATCAACGCAGTACTGTGCACTGAATCGGGGATTAGAGATTTGATTTCAAGCTGTGTACTTTTTCTCACAAAACAATAAAATTAAATGAAGTGAAATAACAAAAATGAAAGAAAGAAATAAAAGAAAGAGATATGGAAGAGAGAGTGGAGGTTGCTAGGAAGGGAGAAAAAAGAAGGCAGGCTCTAAGAGAGGGAAAGAGAAAGGGTCTGGTTGTCAAACAGCAGAAATAGGGGAGACCACAGGGTAGGAGGAAAGCTCCTCTCTCCAGGTTAAGAGACCCTGGGTCTATACCATGTTCTCCCCAGCATGATGGCCCTGTCCTTTCTCATTCCCATTCAAGATGCGGGCAGACGTCATCCTCAGTCTGGGCCAGGCTGGGCTCAGGGGACCGTGTTATACTACCTGTCCTGATCTTGAAGCCACCAGCTGGTCAACACAGGGCCTCGGTGCTCGTCCTGAAACTTCCTCTGCTCCTCTAAGTTGTTTCTCTCTCAAGGGCAGCCTAAGCATCTCTGAGCTTTCCTTTCAGTTGAAGTCCCCTGGTGGCAGTATCTGATTTCTTGTAGACTAGGTAGTGCCAGCCCTCATTTTAACATTGAATCACGCCCAACAGGGTTTCCTTCAGCTTCACTAGGAAGCTGTGATCTAGAAATTAAGGATTGCTAGGACAACTCTGTGTCAGGGAGACAGGTTCAGGGATAAACTAGTGATATTTGACATTGAAGCAGTCTCAACTTTGCTCAGCGGGGAAAAGATGGAAACCTATAGGGCAGTGAAATTCTACTACATTCATAATTCTCACAGCTGTCCTGGTCCAAAGAAAACTCAAGCCATCAGCCTGGCTCATTTTATATGACATTGACTAAACCAACTTCCTGGACTTGATTTCTTACAAAGCCCCCCAGAAGAAACCATGACCCTATGTCCGTGTGGGTTCCACAGGGACATGAGGGGTTATGCTCATGTCACATTGTGGAGCTTTTCTGTCCCATCTTGCAGTGCAAAATGCCCCTTTTGTCCTAGAATGGGAGCCCAGTGCTACCATGATACTCAGTCCTGAAGATGTCGTGGTTCTCCTCACATTACACACAGTGTTTCTCGCCCAGCAGACAAAGTCCATAACTCAGAGAAGGATGGAGACAGAATGACACTGTGTATTCTTAGCAAGAGTGTCTGACGGTAAATATTCTCCCTCTTCGTAGAAAGTCACAGTGATTTCCTGGCAAATATTCTTGGAGGCTAGTCTGGGCTCAGATTCCTCCGGAACAGGCTGTGGCATGGAGCTACACCTGGGGCCACCTGCAAAAGGAAGGTGCCCTGCCCAGTAATCAGCAAAGGGGGAGGGGAAGGAGACATTCAGAGACCTTCCTTAAACGGAAAGGCATTGTGAATGAAGGAAGTGGCAACATCGTGACCACGTAAAATGCCATGAGACTTACTGAGAGATGATATTGTGTACTAAAAGGTTTTTTATGGCATGGAGACAGAATCTAAAGCATGATTAATCCATTAAGAAGCTGGTTAACATTGTCCTGGGTGGTGCTAAGATTTGTGTTCCAATTTATTGAGGTTTATACTTGGCATATAGTAAATACACATATTGAAACTGTACAAGGTGATTAATACACTTAGGTAACTATCCACTCATGATGCGATGGAGAGGGAAATGTTTATTAGATATGTGACATCAGCTACCATGGTATTTACAGTAACATAAAGAGAAACACTCAAAATGTCACATGCACATACACTCAGAATCATACCGCATGCATTCACATGTCCACACACTCACACCCATGCACACAAACCTACACCTCCTCACTGGAGCTGGAAGTCATGGCCATACTTTTCTCCCTAGATAATCAGTCTCTATCACCAAGTCCCTCATTCTCAATGCCAGCAGGAAACTGCAATCAGAATGGCTCTCCACACTAAAGCCTGCAAGTATACCACCCCTTTCTCAATTTCTAGATTTTTCCTCAGAAAATGAAGGATTCTAAAATACATACTGTCTTCAAGGAAAAGTGGAACCACCTGAAATGACAGAAAATACTTGAGGGTCACATCACGCTGCGTCTTGTTTGCACAGGTCTTTGCTTAAATCAGCTACATTAGAAAACAAGATGGGAAATGCTGGAGGCATGAAGAGAACCCATGAGCAAGAACAGGACAGAACTAATCAGGCCAAAGGGGAAGAACTTTCCTGGAGGAACTCCCTCTCAAGGCCATTTTGGGTGGGCAATTACCAGCTTCTCTTTCAAGGAGGAAAAACTGCTAAGACAAAGACACCTCCCTCCCACACAGTTTGTAACTGCAGCTGTCATTTTTGAAGGTCCTTTCAAATCAGTTATTACTTGGTCCTAGACTCACACTCCACACTCTCACCACCAAGTAAATGTCTGTATCATCTTGAAAGTATGTGCTCACTTTTTTATATCTTAATTTTACTGATAAAGTTATAAAGCCTTGTTTGTATGAAGGGGGAAGAGCTTGCCTTTGATGGATGTCAGCTCATCTGCCCTCTCACTGAGAGGCTTATTCTGCAGGCCCTTGGGGGTTATGTCAGTCCATGGTGCTGCTGCTTATGAAGGACTAGGGAACTCTGCTGAGTGCTGAAGAGGGTGAGAGCATACTGACGAGGTTGGTGTGTAAGTATGAACTGAGCTGGCGGGCCCTCCTCCTTGCTAGAGATAGAAAGGCCAAGGAGAGGAGCAGAGAAGAAAACAACAAAAAAATATGCCTTTGGCTTTCTGAAAGGAACCCACGCAGTGAGAAATAACTCTGTCTAACAAAGAGTTAACACAACAGTCATGCTATGTTTCAAAGACAGTGGTCTTACTCTTTCCACCTGTTTTGAAAACCAAGTGAATTGCCACCGTCTTTATGATTTCCTCCAAGATCATTTCTTCCTAATGCTACTACTACATTCATCAAAACATTTCTCTAAGGATTTTTACTTGATGGAAAGCAAAATTATTGAGAACATTATTCACTTCACAAAACTACCCAACTATTTTCACTCAAATCCTTTTTCATGAAATAAATAAAATACAGAAGAGTTGAAAACAGAGAAATCCCATTATGTAATATTGAAGCCATCATCTGTGATAATGTCCTCCCTGTCATTTATTTCTGTACAGTGCGTGTGTGCTGTGTGTGGCATTATGTCAGCGTCTGTCCACTCTCACACAGACCACAACCTAAAAGTCATCGTGGATGCCAGGCACTGTAGAACAGGCCAGAATTCTTCACTGTATGACCATTTCCTTCGACTACACGCCCAACCCTCATTCCCGGCAGGAATCTAGAATCAGGGGTCTTACAGACCAAACTCGCAGGAAAGCCCCACCTTGGTCAGCACCCAGATTTAGCCTCAGCATGTGAGTGATTCCTGAATACATACATTTTTATCTTCTGCATTCACCTGCCATTAGAGAACATCATCATCAACAACAACAACAACAACAACAACAACAACAACAACAACAACAACACTGTTAGGAGCACTTCATCCTGGACACTGTGAATAGGGTTTCTGTTCTCTTGAAAACTTTTGGACACCAGATGGGAAACAGTACCTGAGTTAATTACCCCAAGAAAAAACTTACAGAACACCTGTGGGAAAGTTTTGATTCTTCATGGAAGGTCTCCGAGTGTACTTGGATTGACAAACACAACTCTTCTTCAAGAACAAAAATTCTCTACAGAGGAAAATGCTCCCTACCCTGCAGTTTATGACTAATGCTGTCATTTTGAATGCCCTCTTGAATCAGGAATCACTCGACAAACACACAAAAATTACACTCAACAATCTCCCCACCAAGTAATTCGTCTACCCTCTGGAATGTACATGTTCACATCTTCATGTGTTAATATTACTATAACAAAAAGAATCAGATGTGGTTCCATAGTGTAGTGGTTTGCACATCTGTTTTACATGCAGAAGGTCCTGGGTTCACTCCTCAGTGTAGCCACGGTCCATGGTCTCCGGCCATGCCACCCTGAACGAGCCCGATGTCTGATCTCAGAATCTACGCATGGACTTGCCTGGTTAGTACTTGGATTGGAGACCACATAGGAACATCAGGTGCTGTAGGCATAAATGATAATAATAAACAAAAAAAGGAAGGTGAGCTTACATGTGGAATAAATGGTCCCTTCGCACAGCCCTGTCAGAGAAGGTTCCACCACCACGACGCTGGGGCAGCTAGGGAAACACAGAGCATGTGTCAGTCATTGGCAATGCTGCCCAGGACGTACTCAGGGAGCTGTGCCTGATGTGGAATTTGGACTGCAGGGTGTGGATGTGGCTGGTTGATCAGTAGGAACTGAGCTGTTCGGTAAGGCCATCTTCCCGGGCAGATGAATGAAGGCACATAAAAGCAGCAGGAGAAAAGGAGAAATACAGCACTTGGCTTTCTAGCTAAGGGGAACCAAATTCATGTAAAATGGTCGATCTAACAAAGAGTAAACCGTAAAATGGAACTATGAGAAATTTTCTGATTTTTCTATGGTTTTGAGATTCAGTTAAATTGCCACCCTATTTTTTACTTCTTCCAAAATCAATTCTTTGGGCAGAATTTACAGATGCTACTATTGGATTTATAATCTCTTCTGTAAGATTTTGTTCTTGATGGAAAGCAAACTGATTGGGGGATCGAACTCAGGTTTAGGAAATGTATCTCATTAGAATTACTCACTAATTGTTTTTCATAAACAAAATCAAATGCAGAGTATTTTAAAATACCGATATCCCATGATTTAAAATAGTCACTATCAACCGTGTGATACTTTCCTTCCAGTTTTTTTTTTTTTCAATAGATCGCGCATGTCTTAGAGTCATTGGCTGTCCATACTCACGCTGCCCATGAAAAGGACAGTTCCTCACACAGGGGAGGCTAGGGAAAGTACTGACACTCTCTACCCCAGTAGCATAAAAGATGTGCAGTAAGGTTGAGGGGCGTCTGGGTCTCCACTATTAAAAATTTGAGTGCTTCCTTGCCACTGTCCCTGCTTAGGTTTTTACAGGGTTTGTGCGCTTCTAAGGTTTATTCTGATATTGTCTTCCTGGATTTTAACTGCCCTGAAATGGGCTGAGAAGCAACCTAATCACTGATAGTAGTTGCTCGACATTGACCTCTCACCTCTTACAAAATCTCAGCTGACCAGAAGCATGTGGGCCCTCCATGTGGCTTTCACACCAATGGCTATGCCATGGCCAGCTGTTATATTTACCTGTGGCTGCCCCGGGGTATGTGACACTGAGGACATCTTCTCAAGATGGGCTGTGTGTGGGAGCTGTGTAGGCACTAGCACTTCCAGGCATGGCCACAGAAGCTGGCACTTGGTTGCTCGGTCACTGATAATCATGTTCCCCAGTAGTGAGGGTAGGTCAGTGGTACAGAGCATGAAGACAAGGGACTCGTGACTGGGTTCAAATTTTGGATCTTCCATAAAGGAGGTTATTGCTTGTAACATTCATTTCTGCAGCACCTCCACATTAGCAGAAGGACTATTAAGCAAATGTGCAGATACAGCCAGAGGAAGGAAAAGTTAATTATGGAAAGTGTGCAGTGAAGGGAAGCTTCTTTTGAAAAGCAGATGAGTGTGTTGTATTGTGAGTAGGATCCTCTTCTGAGGACACACAGTGACTCACATGGACATTCAAAATCACGCCATGCACATACATTGAAAAACACCACCCCAAAACCCCAAAACTTCAGCACACAAACCTCAGCACCCACATATTATTACTTCCAAGGTCTGCAAACATTCCAGAGTTTTCTTAGACTATTGGTTGCCTTCACTACACCCCAGTCCTCATCCCCAGCAAGATCGCAGAATCGGGGAGGGGGGGTTCCGACCAAATCAGCACCCAGCTTTATCTTCAGCTAGTGAGTGAGTGATGATACATTCATTTTTCATCAGATCCTTCAGCCGCCTGTCATAAGAGAACAGAAAACACTGTGAGGATCATATCCCTCTGGACACTGTTCTCCCAGGCCTTCTGTTCTCTTGATGACTTTAGGAAACCAGTTGAGAAACATTGCCTGAGTCAATGATCCCAAGAGAAAACGTACAGAACATCTTTGGGAAAGGAATGAACTCTTCATGGAAGCTGTCTCAAGTCCCTTGGAATTGGCAATTACAATTTTGTTTTCAGGGAAGAAACAATGCCGCTGATGACGCTGCTTACAACGCTCCAGTGTGAAACTAATGCTGTCCTATTTGAATGCCCTCTTGAATCGGATATCAGGTGGTCACAGACTGTCACTGAACATTTTTCCCCTAGTACATTGTCTCTATCATCTACCAGGTACATGCTCACATTTTAAGATCTTTATTTTATTGAAAAAGAAAGAAAGTACTTCCACAACGGTCTCCTGAAGCTTCTCCACCATGGTGTCAGGATGATCCTCCAACACATAATCAGGAAGATCTTGCACCATGCTGTCAGAGGGAGGCAGGGGGACACAGAGTCACTGTCAGTCATTGGTGGTGCTGCTCAGGACTCTCAGAGAGCTCTGTTTTAGGTGGATGTGGGGCTAGAGAATGTGAATGTCGCTGGTAAACAGTATGGACTGAGCTGCTGCTGGGACACTCTCTACTCCAGTAGTGTAAAAGATGTACAGTAAGGCTGAAGGGCATCTGGGTCTCCACCAGCTCAATATGACTGCTTACCTGCCATTGTTCTTGAGTAGGTTTTTATAGAGTTTGTGAACTTCTAAGGTTTATTGTGATATTGTCTTCCTCTTAACTGCCCTGAAACAGGGGCTGACACCACACTGACAGTAGTTGCTCAGCATTTACCTCTCACCTCTTACAACTTCTCAACTGACCAAGAGCATGTGGGCCCTTCAGGTGCCTTTCACACCAATGGCTATGCCATGGCCAGCTGTTATATGGACTTGTGGCTGCCCTGGACCATGTGACACTGAGGACATCTTCTCAAGATGAGCTGTGTATGAGAGCTGTGTAGGCACTAGACCTTCCAGGCATGGCCACAGAATCTGGCACTTTGTTGCTCAGTCACAGATAATCATGTGGCTCAGTGGTAAGGGCAGGTAAGTGGTACAGAGCATGAACACAAGGGACACATGACTGGGTTCAGATTTTGGATCATCCATAAAGGAGATCAGTGCTTGTGCCATTCATCTCTGCACCACCTCCATGTGAGGAGAAGGACTATTAAGCAAACGTCCAGATACAGCCAGGGGAAGGAAAAGTTAATTATGGAAAGTGTTCAGTGATGCGGAGCTTCTTTAAAAAGCCAATAACTGTGTTGTATTGTGTGAGTAAGAAACTCTCCTAAGGTCACACAGTCACTCATACGTGGACATTCACAATCACACCATGCACATACATTGAAATACACCACCCAAAAACTCCAACACACAAACCTCATTATCCACATATCATTGCTTCCAAGGACTGCAAACATTTCAACTTTTCCTAGAATATCGAGTGCTTTCACTACACCCCAACCATCATCCTCAGCCGAATCACAGAATCAGGGGAGCTTCCGGACCAAACCAGCAAGAAAACCCACCTGCTTCAGCACTCAGCTTTATCCTCAGCTAGTGATTGAGTTTTCATTGGATCTGTTCGCCTCCTTTCATAAGAGAAATGAAAGTACTGTGAGGATCATATCCTCCTAGACACTGTTCTCCCAGGCCTTCTGTTCTTTTGATGACTTTAGGACACCAGTTGAGAAACATTGCTTGAATCAATGACCCCAAGAGAAAACGTACAGAGCAGCTTTAGGAAAGAATTGAACCCTTCATGGAAGCTATCTCAAGTTCCTTTGAATTGGCAATTACAAAATTCTTTATTTTCAGGGAAGAAATGTTGCGGCTGCTGACACTGCTTGCATGCTCCAGTGTGAAACTAATGCTGTCCTATTTGGATGCCCTCTTGAATCAGATATCAGGTGGTCACAGACCTTGTCTCTATAATCTAGCAAGCACATGCTCACATTTCATGATTGTAAATTTATTGAAAAAGGAAGCACTTCCACGACGGTCTCCTGAAGCTCCTCCACAACGGTGTCCAGATGATCCTCCACCATGTTGTCAGGAAGATCTTGCACCACACTGTCAGAGGGAGGTAGAGGGAAACAGAGTCACGGTCAGTCTTTGGTGGTGCTGCTCAGGACTGTTTCAGAGAGCTCTGTTTTAGGAGGATGTGGGGCTAGAGCATGTGGATGTCCATGGTAAACAGTATGGACTGAACTGCTGCTGGGACATTCTCATTGGTGGATGAAGAAGGACAAGGAAAGACGCAGGCAAGAACGAGAAACAGAGCCTTTGACACCACATGGATTCACATGACACGCACTCACACCCATGCACATAAACCTACACCACCTCATGGAACTGGGGATCATGACCACAGTTCGTTACCTAGAAAATCAGTTTCTATGACCACGTCTCCGATTCTCATTGCCAGCAGGAAGCTAGAATCAAAGTGGCTTCCCACATTAAGCCAGCAAGAATACTTCTCTTTCTCAGTTTCTAGATTTTTCCTCAGCAAATGAAGAATTCTAGAATACGTACCGTCTTCAAGGACAAGAGGAACCACCTGAAATGACAGAACATACTATGAGTGTCACATCCTGCAGGGGCCTGTTTGCACAGGCCTTTGCTCAAATAGGTTACGTTAGCAAATCAGATGGGAAATGCTGGAAGTGTCAACGGAACCCATCAGCAAGAACAGGACAAAACTACTCAGGTCAAAGGGCACGAACTGTCCTGGGGAACTTTCTCTCAAGACCATTTCAGGTGGGCATTTACAAACTGTTCTTCCAGAGAGGAAAATTTGCTAAGACAAACAGCTCCCACCCAACCCATATAATTTATAACTGTTGCTGTCATTTTTGAAGGTTCTTTAGGATCAGTTATCAGTTGGTACTAGACTTACTTTTGAAACTCTCGCAACTAAGTAAATGTCTGTATCATCGGGAATGTACGTGCTCACATTTTTATACCTTCGTTTTAAGGACAAAGAAATAAATACCCATTTCTATTGCAAGGGAAGCGGGGTGAGCATACCTTGGTGCTAGATGTCACCTCATCTGACCTCTCACTGGGAGTGTCCTTCCACAGGTTCACGGGGGAATCTGTGAGGACGCAAAGTGACTGTCAGTCCTTGGTGCTGCTGCTTATGAAGGATTAGAGAGCTCTGCTGAGTGCTGACAGGGGCAAGAGTGTACTGATGAGGGTGGTGGGTAACTATGAACTGAGCTGCTGATGGGCTTCCTCCTTCCTCAAGAAAGAAAGGCCAAGCAGAAGAGCAGAAAAGAAATGGACAAAAGAAATGTGACTTTGTCTTTCTGAAAGAAACCTAATCAATGGGAAATACTCAATCTAACAAAGGGTAAACACGAACAATCGTGCCTTATTTCAAAGAAAGAGTCCTGACTCCTCCTGCCTCTTTTCAAATTCAGCTACATTGCCACAGTCTTCATGATTTTCTCCAAGATCATTTTTTCCTCCATAATCCATACCTGCTATGGCTGTGTTCATCAAAAACTCTTCTGTAAGGAATTTAACTTGATGCAAAACAAACTTATTGGAGACATAACTCACTTCCACACTAATGATCCCATTCTATTTATACACTAATCCTTTATTATGAAGTGAATAAAATACAGAAGATTTGAAAACAGTGAAATTTCATTATGTAGAATTGATGTCATCATCTGTGATAATGACCTCTCTGTCAATTTGTTTCTATAAATGTGTGCATGTCATTGAGTCGCTGTGTGTCCTCTCTCAAACAGGCAACAGACAGAGAGACAGTTCCTTATGTGGGAATAGCATGGGGGGCACAGTCTCTGTCTACCCTAGCAGGACAGGCATTTGCAACAAGGGGGATGGGCATTGGGATTCCCCTAGGTTGACTCTGAGTTCTCACTTGCCACCATCCCTTGGGATTGTGCTTACAGGATTTGGGTGTTTCTGTAGTTTGCTGTATTGCAGTCTCTTTGATTTTTAACTCTTTGGGACAGAGGCTGAGGGGCGACCCCAGCACTGACAGGTATTGTTCCACATTCTTCTTCGTGGAGCCTCACAACTCTTACAATCTATGTGCTGACCTGCAGCATGTGGACATTATATGTGCCTTTCACGCCAATGACTCTGTCAAAGTCAGCTGTTAAAGGCACCAAAAGCTGCCCTGGTCTATGAGACCAGTGAGGACATTTACCGCTGATAGGCAACGTTTGGGAGCTGTGTAGACCCAAGCACTTCTAGCCATGTCCACATTTACTGGAAATCCCTCGCTTTGGCAGAAATGACCCTGTGGCTGACTGTGAGTGTCTGTCAGTGGTCCAGGGCATCGACATAGTGATGCACGCCTGGGTTCACATAGATCTCTTCCATGTAGGAGTTGAAGAGCTTGGGCCATTCATCTCAGTTCTGCCTCTATATGAGGAGACGAGATATTAAACAAAGCTCCAGATACAGCCGCGGAGGAAAGAATGACTTATGTAAAGTGGTCTGTGAACACGAGAATCTTTGTCGAAAATGAACCGGGGGAATATGTTGTGTAACTCGTTAAAAGCCTGAGGAATCACACCACGCACATATACTCGCATTCACAATCACAGTACACACACTCATCAAAAGCACCCTCAAACTTCAAACACAGAAGCCACACAGCTAAAAGTCGTCACGGCTGCTGGCCACAGTAGAACTGGCCAGGATTCTTTGCTGTACCACACTCCCCTCCACTACACCCCAACTTTCATTCCCGGCAATAACACAGATCGCGGGGCCTTCTAGACCAAAAGGGCAGGAAAGCCCCACCGTGGTCTGCACCCAGATTTAGCCTCAGCAATGGACTGATTCCTGAGTATATACCTTTTTCATCTTTTGCATCTACCTGCAATGAGAGAGAGAGAGAGAGAGAGAGAGAGAGAGAGAGAGAGAGAGAGAGAGAGAAGGAAGCACTGTTAGATGAACACCATCTGGACACTCTGCACAGGGCTTCTGTTCTCTTGATTTCTTTAGGAGAGCAGACTGGAAACTTGGGTTAATGACCTCAAGAGAAAACATACAGAACACCTGTGGGAAAGTTTGATTCTTCATGGAAGTTCTCCGAGTGTACTTGGATTGGCCAATGCAAAACTCTTCTTCAAGGAGGTAAATTCTATGAAGAAATAAATTCTCCCTACTCTACAGTTTATGACTAATGCTGTCCTTTGAATGCCATCTTGAAATAAAAAAAAATTACATAAAAATACTCATACATGACAATCTCCCCACCAACTCAATTGTCTACCTTCTGCAATGTACATGTTCATATCTTCATGATTTTATTGTAGTAAAACAAAATATATCAACATTTCCATCGCAAAGGACTGAAGGAGAACATACATGCGGAATAAATGGGTCCTTCTCAGAGTCCTTGTCTCCAGAAGGCTGCTCCACTATGACATCGGGGGAAGCTATGGAAACACAGAGCAAGTGTCAGTCGTTTCTGATGCTGCCCAGGATTTACTCAGGCAGCTGGGCCTTATGTGCACTTTGGACAGAGTGTGTGGATTGGATGATTATTAACTACAGATTGAGATGTTCGGCAAGGCTGTCTCTCTGGGTGGATGAAGGAAGGCACAAAACTGGAACAGGAAAAAAGGAAAAAGACAGGCCTTGGTGTTCTAGCTAAGGGAAAACCAAACTAATCCATGTCAAATGGTCAATCTGACAAAGAGTAAACATTCAAGTGCATGGTATGAATCAAGACAGAGTCATATGACAATTTTATGGTTTTCAGATTCAGTTACATTGCCACCCTCTTTGTGCTTCTTCCAAAATCAATTCACAGATGCAACTTTTGGATTTCTTTGCTCTTCTGTAAGATTTTGTTCTTGATGAAAAACAAACTGATTATGGGACTGAAATCAATTCTAGGAAAAGTACCTCATTAGATTTACTCACTAATTATTTTTCATAAACAAAATCAAATGCAAAAGATCTGAAAATACTAAATCCCGTGATTGAAAATAGTCACTAACAACCCTGTGATATTTTCCTCCCCGTTTTTCTTTTCAACAGGCCGTGCGTGCCCTTAGAGTCAGTGGCTGTCCATACTCACGCTGCCCATGGACAGTGGGGCAGTTTCTCACACCGGGGAAGCAGGGGGAAGCACTGTCGCTCCCTACCCCAACAGAGTAAAAGATTTGCAGCAAGGTTGAGGGGGCCTGGGTCTGCACCAGTACAAATTTGAGTGCTGACTTGAGACTGTCCTTGGGTAGGTGCTTGTAGGCTTGGTGAGCTTTCGAGGTTTATTGTGATGTTATCTCCCTCTTAACTGCCTTGAAACAGGGGCTGAGGAGCAACCACAGCACTGATAGATGACAATCAACATTATCCTCACACCTCTGTCACCCTCTCAGCTGACCAGGAGCATGTGGGCCCTCCATGTGCCTTTCACACAATGACTACGCCACGGCCAGCTGTTACATGCAACTTTGGCTACTCTGGGCTATTTGACACTGAAGACATCTTCTCAAGATGGGCTACGTGTGGGAGCTGTGTAGGCTCTAGCACTGCCAAGCATGGCCACAGAAGCTGGCACTTTGTTGCCAGGTCACTGATAATCTTGTGCCTCGGTGCTGAGGGCCTGTCAGTAGTATGAACACAGGGACCCATGACTGTTCAGATTTTGTGTCATTCATCTCGGCACCACCTCCACATGGAGAGAGGAAATATTTAGCGGCCTCCACATAGAGCTGGGGGTTATGAAGGGTTCATTATGGAAAGTGTGCAGTGGTGGGAAGCTTCTTTTGAAAAGTAGAAGCTTGTATTGTGTTGTGTGAGAGGTAAACTCTCCTGGGGACACACAGGCTCTCATACACACACGAACATTCACAATCACACCACCCAATATTGATAAACACCACGCCAAAACTCAAACACAAAAATTGCACCACCCACATGACATGGCTTCCAAGGACTCCAAATTTTCAAATTGTTTCCTAGATTATCTGGTGCTTTTAATTCATGCTTAAGCCTCATCCCCAACATGATCGTGAAATCAGGGGGATTACCAGAACAAACCGGCAAGAGAGCCCCACCTCCTTCAGCATCTAGCTTTATCCTTAGCAAGTGAGTGATTACACAATACGTACATTTTTCATCCGGTTTGTCGTCCACCGGCCCGAAGAGAAAGGAAAACACTGTGAGGATCGTATCCCCCTGAACACTGCTCACCTAGGCTTTTTGTTCTCTTAACTTCAGGACACCAGTTGAAAAACAGTCAATGTTTCTCAGTCAATGACCCCAAGAGAAAATCTACAGAATACCTGTGGGAAAGCTTTGAGCACTTCATGGAAGATGTCTCAAGTCCCTTTGAATTGGCAAGTACAAAATTCTTTTTTCAAGGAAGAAACTCTGATGCTCAGGACGCTTCTTGCCATTCTCCAGTGTGAAAGTGATGCTCTCCTTTTTGCAAGCCCTCTTGGATCATATATCAGGTGGCCACAGACTCTCACTCAACATTCTCCCAACTAAGAGAATTACTCTATCAACTAGCAGGTAAGTGCACACATTTTGCATCGCAATTTTATTGAAAGAAAAAAAAAAAAAGCAACATTTCCATTGCCGAGGGTGGAAGGACTTCTTATTTTGGTAGTAGATGGGACCTTGTCATCAAGACCTTCTCTTCTTAGCTCCTCCACCACAGTGTACGACACCTCCTCCACCATGGTGTCGGGAAGCTCCTGCAGTACGGTGTCAGACGGAGCTAGAGGCATACAGAGTCACTGTCAGATATTGGTGGTGTTGCTCAGGACTGTCTCAGAGAGCTCAGCTTTAGGTTGATATGGGGCTAGAGAATGTGGAAGTGGGTGGTGAACAGTATGGACTGAGAGC
>NW_011916422.1:0-1475 GCF_000151845.1 Pteropus vampyrus | reverse complement strand
TGTTTATGACATCGTCATTTTCTTCCCTTTTTCCATCAAGTCATTCTGCCAACAGGGCTCAGTCTCTGAGCTCTTGCATTCGCTGCTTTCTTCTTGGAAAAATTCTGTCAGTCATCGGCCTGCTGTCGCATATGTAAAATCTGATCCTGTTTCAACTGTCACTGTATGTGTTCTTGTTGCATGCCCCTTGCCATAATAACTCTGTTTTCTTTACCATGAATCATGAATGCATTGGAGGGATGATTACGGTAGAGAAAAGTGAGGCTGGATTTGGAAAAAGAATGAATAACAAACAAAATTTTGCCAATTATATTGAATGCATCTTTCTAGCATTCTGTGCCTTGTTATTCTATTTATACTTGGTTGCTGTATCTTATTTGGTTATTTGTATCTTAGATTATAATGAACCATATAGAGAGCATATAATAACAAATCAAATTGATTTTTATCATTTTGTTAAATGTGTGCATTTGTTTTATAATGTACACATTTTAAAACTTGAGATACATCATTTTTGCTCAGAAAGTTTATCTATGCCCGTCCTAGCTTGATGGTTAATTAAATGTATTTTCAATGACAAAAAGTACTTAAGAAGGCCAAGAATTTGTAGAATAGTTAAAATTTTTATTGTGATTTTTAAAATTTTGTTTCTACTAATAAAAAGTCCATATGATATCTTAAATTTTGTTTTGTTATAACAAGTACCTTATTTAAGTCCACATTGCTAGCTGCAGAGATGAAGGAAATGGAAAAAAGGTGAAGTTGGACCATTTATTAAATGTGAAGCTACTAGTAGAGTCACTGACATTATGAATAAGTTATCATAAAGTTGGTGATAAGATCCATTTCCAGTGACAATCCCAATTTCACTTGAAAATATTTTAGCAAATGAAATTTCCTATAACAAATCTTAATGACTTTTAAGATTATAATTCATCAGCCCTTAAAGATTTTAAAACCTCTAAATCTGTTAGTAACATAGGAACGCTATTTTCTATTCTTAGTTAACAGACTAAACAGAAATTTAAGTTAATGATAGCAAGATATAGTGTAAATCTACATATCTACATTTAACATAATTTTTTTGCTTTTTGCTAATCTTTTCCTTATCTGGTTAACAAAAATAATAGCTAGTTAAGTGCTTTCTCTTCTCAAACCGTCCGTGTTAACTGTCTTCCTATTCTCTTCACAATTCTTTATTAAATTGCTATGGCTTTCTAGCATCTGGTTCTAGTTATAATTTCTAACAAAGTCTCAATAAAAGAATATGAGGCTTATACTTTTCTGGCTTTACAGGTTATTGGTAGTTGTTAACAACATAAATAGTCAATAAGGAAATCATTCTTGAAATCAAAAAATCAGGTTTAGGGAATGTTTATTAGATAGAAAAACACTTGATATCTGACAGATACTATTTATACATATATAAGATATTGCCTGTTTTTTTTGAACACATCATTTTATGTAGTCATATT
>NW_011916421.1:0-994 GCF_000151845.1 Pteropus vampyrus | reverse complement strand
GGAAAGTCCCCGCAACGCCGGCGGCAGCGCTGCAGCGCTACCTTCCTTTCTCCTCCGCATCGTCTCCGTGCCATCCCATCCTCGATCTTGTCTAATGCTATGTATCAACTTCTCTATTCCAGCTGACATTGTCACTTTGTCACGTCGTTGGCAAAACATTAGGTATCAAATAGTTGCCTCTCTCATAAACAACCTTGAGCTTCACCTTCAGAAGCGAGACCCGGGAAATTAGTAAAATCTCACCGTTTCTGACAAGGCCGTTTACATCACTACATCCAATGTGTCTGCGAGGTGCCAGCTACACCTGGAGGCGCGAGCATCCACACCTGCGAACCAGACACCTCTGCTCTCAAGCAGTGACCTGTTCACCACCGACGTCAGGAGGTGCGTCCGCACCCAGGACCACGAACACCCGCATCACCCAGTGGTCTGTTCCCCCGCCTGTTACCCTCTAGGACTTCTCCACGCGCCGTGTGACTGGTCTGTCCCTAAACATGCTACTTGCTTCACGTGCGACGTTGGACCGTAGAATTAGAAGAGTAGCCGAAGCCCGTACTGGAAAAGTGGCCAAAAAACGCGGGCGAACGCCACCTTTCTGTTTGTGGTAGACAGATGTCAGTGGAAGTGCTTCTTGGGGGGCCCCGCGCGGCTGCCCGCGGACCCTCTGAGGCGGTGGACGTGCCCTCCGCCCCGACCCGCGCGGGAGCTGGCGGCCGCGAGTGGCTCTGGCGCAGCCGAAGTGCGGAGGCGCGACCGCGGGGCTGCGGCTTCAGTTTCGCACGGGAATTAACGCGTCAACGGCCGTGTGCGGCGCGTGTAGCTCCAGCGCGACGGCTGTCACACCGTCTGGCGACAGTGAACCTAGGACTTGTCACCAACAGCTCATCCGATGAAGAGCAGCGTGTTCTCCCTCTCGCAAGTTTTGCGTGCACACCGCACTCGGAGCGTTCACGGTAGGAGGGATTCGGGACGGTGGAAATGGGATGGGACCCTG
>NW_011916420.1:0-3208 GCF_000151845.1 Pteropus vampyrus | reverse complement strand
AGTGAAAGTACCTCTCTTTAATCATTATTCTGTTTGCAAAAAAAATGAACAAAACTCATAAGTAAACAAAGTTTACAGGCTCCATTCTTCCCACACTTCATGAAATGGTAACAATTTCATGTTTGTGCATGTGTATCTGAGTAAGTCTGCATGAACATGTGTTTATATTTCATGGTGCATCCTTCTCCACGGAGCTCGAAGATGAGCTGAATCTATTCGTCTTATATGCATAACACTAGGATTGCCAAAGTAGTACCTTTTCTAACCATCATTGTGCATGTCTCTATGCTAAGACCCTCACTTTCCAGATTCTAATGATCTCTCCTAAGGAGCTTAACTTTACTAGCCATGCTAAGTCTCTTCTGTTCTGTGGAATAGTGTCATATCTCACCAAAAGGCAAAAGAGCACAGGAATTTTGAGAGCTCTTTTGCTTCTTAGAAATCTGTTTAATTTCGACTGCTTTGTGTGGATGGAAATATGACCTATAGACATTTTTGTGAGGCATTTTTTATGACTTATTCAGAGTGAGAAATGGAACTAACACTCAGTGCACTAATTACTGAATCAAAGGTTAATTACCTTTGTTATGATGAGAGTTAACTGAAGGCGAATAAGTAGCTTGGCTCAAATAATTTAACAACTATTTCCTGGATTATCATTATCCTCAAGACATTAGGTAAATATCTATTGTTATGTATACATATATGAGTGTGTACTCCTCTGAGTATGTATGTATTCCTTTGAATACAAAGATGACATAAATACTCTTGTGTGGCATTTTGAGTCCTGCCAGAAAATATCAGGAGCTTTACTTAGCCAGTCATCTGTATTCTTACCACACTGCCCTTACACCCAGTGTGCAGCTTTGGGCCAATGGTGCGGGCTATCTGTATAGCTCATAACAGCTATGGAACAAACTGAGCTCATATGGAAAGGAAATTGTGATTCTGACTCTATTCCTACTATGGATTTATAGTACCTTGAGTATATATTGTCATAAATAATCAGAGATTGATTAAATTCTTATAGTCAACAAGGTCATATCCAAGGACAGGTATTTGTAGAAATTGGGAACATGGTCTTTGTGTGTAATAAGGAGTTAAACATAGAAATAATTAAAATTAAGAAAATAAAAATTGAGATTTTATTTCAAGTTTTTTGCAACATCTGTGCTAGGATCACCGTAGGGATAGGATGTCCTTGCCATCTGCACTGCCCAGAGCCTTTGGAAGGAAGCAAAGCCATAGCTTTGAAGGCCCCACCAACAAATCCACAGGCATGAGAAACAAGGATACCTTGGCATTCTCTGAAAACGGAGCCCACATGACTTTGGCTGCTTTGCACACATGGATAACTGATTTCTCATCGCCTTCAAAATTCCCATGGAATATGTTAAGAAGTTAAAAACAAACAAACAAAATAAACTTCCTACCTTCCCCCCAACCACAGATATACACACACAGAATTAAACCCTGATCAGTGATCTGCTGATAAGACCACTTTATTTTCTAAGTTCATCCCAGTACATTGCTTCTTGCACAGTGTAGATTAAAGGTAGCCATAATTTATTTCGGTGTAGTTAACTTTTTTGTTTCTAATCAGGCAAAAAAAAAAAAAGTGTGGTCTATTTTCCTTAGTCTAGTCTCGGAGCTGGTCTCGTGATTGCCTTCGGCCAGTATGAAGCAGCAGAAGTGACACCGAAATTTCCGAGGCCAGATCTTCAACTTCTACTTTCTCTCAGTTGGAATATTCTACTCTTGCATCCTGGCCACCATACTGCACGGAGCTTAATCCACATGCAGAGACCACGAGGAGGAGAGTCAAGGAGCTCTGCCTGCCAGCACCAACTGCCAGCTATATGAGTCAGTTGTCTCGCACATTACGGACATTACAGCCTGGTTGTGCCTTCGGAAGATTGTAGCCCCACCCACTCCCACACAGAGCAGAGGAATTGCCCAGCCGAGACCAGTCAGATACAGAACTGTGAGAGATTATAAATGATCATTGTTTGTGGCCATTAAGTTTTGGGGAGTGGTTTGTTATATTGCAACAAATAACTGGAGCACTCCCCCTGTCTATTCGCTTTTATCCTCAATTGAGACTCTTACTAGTCTCAGTATTTTGGAAATACGCTCCCAAGTATCTGGCACATAATAAAGGCTCAATGAATGGGGTGTGTGTGTGTGTGTGTGTGTGTGTGTGTGTGTGTGTGTGTGTGTGTGTGTGTGTGTATGTGTACAATCCACTTCTCTGCACACCACAAGAAAGTTGCTTTAGAAAAGTATCTGGTAACCGTACGTCGTTAGCGGTTTTAGATCACTCAGGGGATATCACAACTTTCTTGGCCTTCACAATGCCAGTTCAGATGGACTGCATAGGAGCAACACTGCTGCGCACTTTTATATAATCCTGCTGCTCACCTTCCTCACCGGGGTCCTGTCGGTCCTTTCTAGGTTCCACATCGGGGCATGCAGCTAAGTTCCCTGTGGGTTCCCCATTGTCACAACGAAGAAAGAACATTTACTTTCCTGAAACTAGGTTGTCTCTGTGACCTAAACTCCAGATTTCAAAGAGGAAAAGCTCTGATAATGAGACTGCATTGTCAAAAGACTGCAGAGAACTTTTTAGAGGCTTGTTCAATGCGCAGATCATTCCAACGATAATCATAGATGAGGAACTTTCATTCATGAAATTTTTCTCTTCCATTTTAAGAGGTCTCAGGTCTTTTCTATATGCGTTAAAACGATAGGCATCTTCCTTTATGTTTTTACCACCCCAGAAATACTGAAGACCCGAACTAGGGGGCCTTTAATGAACTCTTTTAACAATATACCTCACATTTCAACAGTTTCGTATAATTTTGAAAGTACTTTAAAAATACTATCGCCTTTGTTTCAGTCTCTTTATGATTACAGTTCGTGCTTTGTGTCTTTTGAGGTTTGCCTTCTAAGAAGGAAAATTGTGTAAGGGCTATTGATCTAGCAGATGTTCGCCTGCTCCTCTCAGATGTTTATCCAGTCCATTGTCTTTGCTCCCAGGCATTTGTAAAGGCAGGAAACATACAGATGTATTTTATTCTGGGACTTGTAGTAGCAAATCACTTTCCAACAATCATTCTGAAAGAGCGAAGGCATCACAATTTGCTTTACAATTATGTAAATCCATGAGAGGGTAAGTATTGCCATTACTCTCTGCTGTGAAAGCCCA
>NW_011916419.1:0-2050 GCF_000151845.1 Pteropus vampyrus | reverse complement strand
AACCCAAAAGTACGGGGCGCAAGCCGGAATGGCAAGGTCAGTTTCATTTCCTGGGACATTTTTACCCTGAAGTTCTTTACTGACTCCCCGGAGCATTTCCTGGAGAGTCACGTCTGCCCCACGACCTCGGGCTTTGATTCAGCGCCGACCGTCAGGAGGTTGGGTGTGGTGATGCGTCCCGGCTCTGCCGCCCGCGGAGGCCACGTGTCAGGCGCCCCAGCGGACTGCTCCATCCCGCGGCCGCCCCGCAGGTGGCAGCACCCGCGCGGTCCCCGCGGCGCGCGCGGAGCAGGCCGGGGGCGGAGAGGCCACACCCCGCCGGGCGCAGGGCGCACCCCGGCTGGTGAATCATCGCGGGCAGCGGAGCCCGCAGTCCGGCTGCTGAGCGCCGGGCCCCCCTCGCCCCTGCCGCGCAGCCCCGGACCCTGCCCCGATCGCCCGGCCCGCGCCATGGCGGGCATCGCGGCCAAGCTGGCCAGGGACCGCGAGGCGGCCGAGGGGCTGGGCTCGCACGAGAGGGCCGTCAAGTACCTGAACCAGGACTACGCGGAGCTGCGGGACCAGTGCCTGGAGGCCGGGACGCTCTTCCAGGACCCGTCCTTCCCCGCCCTCCCGTCCTCCCTGGGCTTCAAGGACTTGGGACCCTACTCCAGCAAGACGCAGGGCATCGCGTGGAAGCGGCCTACGGTAGGCAGCGCGGGCAGGGCGCGGGGCCGGGCGGGCCGGGCGGGGGTCGCGGACAGCGGGACCCCCAGGGGGCGCCTGTCCCCTCCTCCACCCCCGGCGCGTCGCCGGACACTGCCCTCAAATCCATGAGCAGGCCCGCCAGGGGAGCCCCCTAACGGACTTCACAGTAACTGGGGGGACATAAAGGGACCTGGGGACAGCGCTTACTGGACTCCATCGTGGAGATGGTGGGAAGTAGGGAGGGGGTCCTCGGAAAGGAGGGTGGGAGGCAACATCTGCCCAGTGAAAGCCAAGTCTCCAACGCCAGTTCTCTCAGCTTCAGGGAAGGGAAAGTCCACAGCCTGGTCGTTTGTGACTAAGGATTGTCTCATGCAGTCGTGGTTAAATTTAGCCAATAAGAGTGTTATCATTTATTGTAACATGGGAGCTGAGAAGACCTTCCCATACCATTCACGCTGGCGACAGGACAGGGGAGATGCAGTGAAGAACCTGGTCCTTGTCAACCCACTGTCTCAGAATCCTCCTGGGGACCTCAGGAACCCCTCCAAGTTCACTGTCCTCCTCATCCTGGCAGGCCTTGGGACAGCTTGATCTCTCATCTAGTTGTCCATAGGGTCCCATGGAACCGCTGTGGCTCCACCTCCTGTGGGACACTTCACTGACACACACTCCCCACCCCAAATCTAAAACTGCGCTCCTGGAAAATCCATCCTCTACATTCCTGCCAGGGCAATAAGCATTCCCGTCCTGCTTCTGCTCCTGCAGCGTCCCAGGCCACCCTCTCCGTTACCCCAAAGCCAGCCATGGGCAGCAAATGCCCATGGGCAGGAAGTGCCACAGGCCAGAGCTTGAGCACCAAAGTTCATGTCTGGCTAACCTGCCAGGTGACCCTGCCCGAGCCATCCAACGTCTATGCCTCTGTTTCTTCACCTAAACAGGTGACAAGGTGATGCCTGAATGTTCCCCTCTTCGCTGGCTCACGAGGCCCAGCCACCCCTCAGCTTTTCGAAGGCACCGGCTCTTCCCCGCCTTCTCACCTGCCAAGGATGCTCTTTCTTGTTTTTCTTGAATCTGGCTCATTTTCACTCTCTGGGATCTAGTCAGATGTCCCCTCCACGAAGTCATCCGTCCTGACCGCTCTTAGCAGCCCCCTCCCATCTTATTATTCGATATCACTGAACTCTGCTAATTTCCTTCATAGCATTTTTATAACTTATAAATATAATTACATATATTTGTTTGTCCTGAACTTCAGGGACCATATGTGCATTAGTAGCCAATATAACCTCAGTGCCTAGCACTGTTAGGATCATTTAAAGTATGCATTGAATTCATTCATTCTTTCAACATAATTTTTTCGGGG
>NW_011916418.1:0-1849 GCF_000151845.1 Pteropus vampyrus | reverse complement strand
TTGCCTGGAAAGTACTGAACATTTGGCAGATAATACGTAACAGAAATTTATGGCTGGTGGATCACTTTTTGCTTTACAAAAACTTTAAATCTGGCTCTGATTTTTAAAGTTGAAAAGGGAAGGCCTTGAAGCACAGCCCCTCTTGCAGGCATGACCGGTGGACAATAGCAACAGTAATTTCACACTAAACAATGGTAATTTGCTATGAAAACCAGTGAGAGCTTCAGTATTTTCTACCACCCAGAACCTCCTGTGTTTTTCCCCTCGTCAATAGCAATGCACGTTGGGCGAAAGTACTTGGATTTTGGTTTAAGCTTTAGCTTTAAATCCAGGCCATTCTATTTTTAATAGCTGTGCTGTTTTAGTTAGATAACTCCTGAGCCTGTTTCCCATATGTGAACTGGGACAGTAACACCTGCCTTGCAGAGCTGCTGGAAGATTGGAGAGAACATATCAATTCCTAGAGATCCACTGACAGCCCCCCTTCAATGAATTTTCTTCCTCTCTCCTGGAGAAATAGGTGTAATTAATAAACTAGGCTCAAGTCAGTTTCCACATGGCTCTGTATCGGTCCTCCCAAACTCTCTGGGTTGGGGCTGGGTTGCATTCTCAGCTCTCCCTGCACTGGAGAAAGGGTACAGCCCTGCAGCCCAGAGGGCGAGCAGACAGGACAAGGGCCTCTCCCTTCTAGGGAGAAAAGATCTCCGCAGCTGCAGAGCTTGCTCTCCCGCCCATAGGGTGACACGGGTCTGGGGAACCTCTCCTTTCTTTCTTGGGTGCTAATGTCTGGGGAGAAGGTATAGTCCACCTGGCCTGTGTTGGTCTTGTTCCTTCCATGAGACATGGACCAGCTCTCTGGAGAACTGTCTTTGTTCCAAGACGAGGACAGAGATAAATCCCTTAACTCAAAAATAATTGACATCATCGTTATATAAAAAGAATGGTGAATTTGTGTGAATTTTTAAGGAGCAAATCCTTTGAGCGACTGTGGCCTGGTGGGGTCCAGGCTGGTCTCTCATACGTGCCCCCCCCCATCCTTCTCCTCCTCTTCCTCCTCCGCTGCTGCCTCCGCACCAGTTCACACTGGACAACAGCCTAGGGGCCCATTCGAAGGACAGTAAAGAGCTGCGGAGTTTTAACTAGGACTTTAGTTAACCTTTAGATATCGGGTGGTTTGTGAAGCATAGCCCTCTGGGGTGGGGGCGGGGGAGAATCGCTTTTTCCTCGTTTGGGGAACTCCTGTGATATTAACAGCCTGTTAATACCAGCTCTTTATCATGTTTGAAAGAACACTGTAAACTTAAAAAAAAAAAAAAAAAAAGCCCCAAATTGGAAAACAAAGCTATTCTGTTGATTTTGGAATAAGTTCGAAAAATTGTTTAAACTAAATATAGCAGCATCTCTGATAACCACAAAGCAGTAACTACAAATAAAGAGATTTTTACATTTTAACAGAGATTTTGCTCTCCCTGAGTGGATGGTGTGTTGGCTTTTAAGTGCTTTTTAAGAGCCAAGTATAGACCAAATTGTGCTTTTTAGTAATATTTAAGGTCCTAGGATCCACCCCCAAACACTAGAGAACCCTGAGGAAGATTGGAGTGCTTGGCCTCCAAGCCTCTGGCTTCTTTCAGCCACTCCCAGCCATAATGTAGCTTTTAAAGTGAGAAGTTTTGTTTTTTTTCGGGGGGTGGGGGCAGGGGAGTATAGTCTATAAAAGGGGATGGATTCAGTTAGTTCAGTGCATCCAGTTCCTTCAAAGCCCCTGTCACTCCAACACATTTTTCTAGAAGTTTTGGACTCGATTCTGATTGCTGTCAGCAGTGAGCAGCTGTGTGTTTAGGAATGTGAG
>NW_011916417.1:0-3665 GCF_000151845.1 Pteropus vampyrus | reverse complement strand
TAATTACATAAGTCAATTCTTTGTAAATAAATAAATCTGTCTCTGTCTATCTCTCTGTCTCTCTATCTCTCTGTATCTCTGTCTGTCTCTCTCTCTGTCTCTCTCTGTCTCCTATTAGTTCTTTTCTCTGGAGAACCCTAACTAATACACTAGTCATGCTTTAACATAAATATTATATATTTATATTTTATATATTTATATGGACATATATTATATACAAATATACATATTTGTATATCTTTATGTATTGCCTAAGACAAACACATATACAAAAAAGCCCTAAATTTATATCTAAATAGCTAAACTGTTATATCTAAATACCTACACTATTAAATCAGCAGCCACAACTCATGGCTGCTGCCATGAAAAAGCCAAGTTTAGAGGGAAATTAACAATCTTTTTTTTGGATTTCTTTAAACTCTAAAACAGCAAAACAAATAGCAATGGAAACTTATTCTCTATCCATGTCACTAATTCCTACATTTATTTAACAAACATTTGTTTGCTTGTTTTCATGGGGAATGAGGATTCCACATTAATTTATGATCATTGCAGAAGAGGTGAAAGGTATACTTATGGAAAAGAAAATCTCCCATAATCCCATGCATTGGCATTTTTCTCTACAGTGTTTTGTCCCCTATACATGTTTTACAAATCTGAGATCAGGCATTACATATGATTCTACTTCGTGCTTTTTAGATAAATGTTAAATCAAAAGTGTTTCCAAAGCCATTTAGAGCCACTGAATGCATTTCTTATATTTCGAATGTTTAGGGTATGGTAGATCTATGGACGGGCTCACACAGTATCCATTCCAACCTCTTGTGCCTTCCACGACTCAGAAGCTGAAAAGCCAACAACGGCACCTCCCGAACTTCCTTACACCTAGGGTTCCTGTGGTGATATAGCTTTCATCCAGTGAAATGTGGATAACCCTGTGTCTTGTATTCTGAACTTAGTTAAATGAGGCGATATAGAAGTTTTGTTTTTAAAGTCAGATGCTAACATAGCACCAGTCTGTAGTTAGCTGAAGTTGCGGCTTCCCTGTGTGGCAGGTGGCTTCCTGATTCTGCACTCTATTGACTGCAGCAGGTTCCGCAGTGTGGCTTTTGGAGCTGTTCTTCTCTTCCTCAATGTTTCATCACCTTCCCACCAACTCTAAAACCTATTTAAATAAATACCTTTATGCTTTAACTAGCTAGAATGATTGCATTCTCTGCAATCAATCCCTCAACAATAGAATGTTTCTAATTGTTCAAGACAATACTTAAATCTTTGATATCATTTTTGCTTTCTACTCTTTTGTACTTTGTAGATTTCAAAATTATTACTTTAGGAGTGACTTTTAGAAGAAGTGTTGTCACTAATTCAAAAGGTAGGAACACTTTTAAGGTTCTTGATAGATGTCAATTCTTTTGTTTTTCTAGAAGAAAGGTTGTACTAATTTATTCTCCTATTATTCTCCCATGAGAAAATTCGCCGTCATTGTTATCTTTTCTCTTTATTTTATTGCTACTTCTATAGTTAAATATAGATAGCCTGCTGCTGTTTTAATATAAATATATTTAATTATAATATAGTTGAATATGTATGAATTTCATGAGCATCTGAATTTACTCCTTCAGACTTTTCTACCGCTATACCAATTTTTCTGAGACTAATATTTTTCATATTCTATTTACATACTATTTTTTATATGTAGGAATGTAACCTTCTTATATCTGATGCTAGTTTTCCAAACTATTTTTGGATTTTAAATTTAGGTTATGTTTTTGACAAGAACGAATTTAAAATTTTTGGAGAGACATGTATACAACATCTTTCCATGATTTTTTTCTGGCAGAAAGTTTCCTTCTTCAGCACAAATAAGAATTTGCATTAATTCTATTTTTTTCTGTGGTTTGTCTCTTACATTTAAGTGTTAATCCTTATCCTGGATTGAATAGTGTCCCCTCCAAATCCATGTCTACTCAGAACTTCAAAATATGACCTTATTTCAAAATAAGGTCTTTGCGATGTAATTAGTTAAAATTAGGTCATAGCAGATTAGAATGGAAGTACATTTCTGTTGGTTTAAATCAACAAGTTTGTAGTAATCTGTTATGGAAACCCTAAGAAGCTAATACAATGAGGACACAATTGATTTTGGTATATGGTCCGAGATAAAATTTTTTACTTATTTTTTTCTCAAATTGGTTCACTTTAAGGATCCCAGCTCCTTAAAGGCATGTGAGTCAATTGTGCACATTTCTTTCCCACTTCACATCGACATCACATTGGTAGCTTCAAATTGGCCACAGTGGCAATACTTAAACCAGAGAAGTGGGTAAATTACAAATCCATCTTTCCTCCCTACCCCCAGAACTGGTTTTAAAACATTTACCAGCACAGCACTGCTCAGTCTCTACATTTTTAATTGCTTTTGGATTTTACTATTAGTACCTTCGACTGCAAATTTCTTATTCTTGGTATTTGGCTCATAGCTATAGTACATATATACATGAAACGTAGCATAAGTAATTCAAGAAAGGTATTTGAGAAAGGTATTTTATGAGCCCTTGCATTATACATGAATGACAACTTGGCTAGATAAAGAATTCTGCTCTTCAAATCTCTGTATCTACTATGACATTGCTCCTGAAATTTAATGATATGGAGAAATCTGAAGCACCTTGTTTCTATAAGTAAACCACATTTTTTTCTCACTGGATGCTTACAGAATTTTTCTCTTTGTCCTTGAAATGTAAAAATATTGTCAGAATGTTTAACGTGACTCTTTTTCCATGAATTTGACCTAGAATGTGATAAGTGCTTTTAATCTGTGGATCAGGTTCTGTTTCAGGAAAGTTTTTAGTTTATTAACATTTTTTTTCTAATTGGATCTGATAATTACTTATTTTATTCTTTCTTGATTGTTCTTCAGAAAACCTATAACCTATAGGTTGGATAACCTTTCTTTTTCCTCCATCTTATTTCTTATCATGTACATTTCTGGGTTTTTTTCCACCTCTACATTCCTAAAGTTGAAATATTATAGACTTTACTTTCTGTACTCTCTAACTCTGCTCTTTGCTTCATCTAATGTAAAATTTATTTCCTTTTCAATTCTGCCTTCTCTCAATCATCTCCCCTTTCATCTCTACTTTTGGTTCATTCTTTATTCTTCTAAACATTCCTGGCACCCAATGTGAGGAATATACTCTTATTAAGTACATTAAGCTAAGGCTTTGAAAATTTTCCCTCTATTCTCTGGAAGATAATTTTTATTTGTATTTTTCTCCTGAGTCTTTATCTCACTTTCCCTTGTGTTGCAGAATGTTTTGGGGGATCCATACCAAATATATTTTTTTTCTTAAATAGTAAACACGCACATCTGATCTAGAACAATATTTGACTACAGAATGGTTGAATGCTGTCTTCTTACTAACAGTTATTGATCATTTAGATGTTTGTACATTTTCTTTTTTGGATCTAGACCTAGAGAGAATGCTTAAGTGCTGAGCCACGAGCCTGGTTTCCAATGTCTGGCAAGTATTCATCCCATGTTTCTGATGCACTAAGGAAAGATCTTCTACTCCAACTGGCCAGTTGTCTGACTACAGGGAGTCATATGCAGGCTTCAGTTCTTCTTCAGTCAGTGGCAGAGAAAATTGTGCCTGCAGCTA
>NW_011916416.1:0-2605 GCF_000151845.1 Pteropus vampyrus | reverse complement strand
ACAATTTTCTCATCAATCACACACTCACTCAAAAGAAGCTGGCAGCTCTCAAAAAGTTATCTATAGAAATTGCCATATGACCCAGCTATTCTATTTCTAGGGTATATACCCCAATGACCGAGAATAGGTCTCCACACAAATACTTGTAAATGAAGGTTCATGATAGCACTATTCACAATAGCCAAAATATAGAAACAGCCCCACTGTCCATCAATGGAATAATGGATAAACAAATGTGATATGTAGAGATAAATGTGATATATATATAAAATCACATTTATGTGTATATATATATATATAAAATCATATATATATAATGTGTATATATATATACACACACACACACACACACACATACACACGTATGTGTGTATGTATGTGTATGTGTGTATATATATATATATATATATATATATATATATATATATATATATATAAAATCAGCTAAAAAAGGAAAAGGTACTATTATATGCTACAATGTGAATGAACCTCAAAAACATTATGCCGAGAAGAAAAAAGCCAGACACATAAAGGTCACCTATGGTATAATATCCTTTATATGAGATATCCAGAATAGTTAAATCCATTAGGATATACTAATGTATATTGACACCTTCCAAGTAAGAGAACGTATAGGACTTTGGAGGGGCATGGCAAGTGGTATTAGGAATTCTGACTTTACAGAGAGCCCGACGTATGTGCTAGTAGCAGTAGCAGCAGCAGCAGTAGTATAATAGCAGCTGTTTTTGTAGCAATGGGTGATGTGGGTTCAGTCCAGCACATGGACCTGTTCGCCAACAAATACTCATACTTCAAAGTTCCCATAAGGTGAACATACACAGCCTAGTTGGCAGCTCTGAGCAGGAGTAAACACTGACAGAAAGGTAGTCTGAGAGAAAAGCAACTGATAACCCACCAGAGCACTCCCATTCAGCTCTGTTGGGGCCGTAGATTTCTGATCCCTGCATTCTTTTGTGAGCTCTCACTTCCCTCCTGCCAGTCCTTGTACCAGAGTCCAGATTATTTTTTTGTTCCTCTTTGCCTCAGTCCAATTCAATGGACTCCTCCTACCTCTTATGGTCATATATATATAACCTGTAAGGTACTTATGATCTAAGGTACTTGTGTAACCCCTAAGGTTCCTCTAAGGTACATGAGCCCTGAGCTAACACTCTTTTGGGGGATAATGCATGCTTCTGTGTTTCTTTAAGGTTCGAAATGCATGCCACAATACTAATTCAGTATGGGCATTGGTACCAGGAAGGGAGATAGACTTGAGATTGACTGATTTTCCTCCTGTTCCTACTCAGAGCCTACTCCTCAGCTTCCCTCTCCATGGGCTCCCATCACCCTCGGTGCCATCCATCACAGCTGCAGCTCAGCCTGGTGATGTATTACACTAACATATCATTAGTGCAACAGCAGAGCAAGGAGCTTTGATGATGTATTGGGGCCATACATCATCAGAATGAGTCACTCTGATGATGTATAACTCAAAAGATGGTACTATCCAGGGAAATGTGGACATACCATAAATCAGGGACAATGTTAAAGAAGAAAACCCAGGACAGCCTCGGAGAAAAATAAAGGTTCAGGGGTCTTCCACAGTAGGGGTTGAAAGACAAAACTAGTAAATTCTTAAAGGCTCAGATTGAAGCTTTCTGTTAGCTGTGGCATTCTTAATGACTAAACCAGATCATTGGCATCCCAGGGTGACACTTGGATTTCCTTTCCATCTGGAATTCAGTTTGGCTTCTGCTTTCCTGCAAATCCCCTTTTTCCTGAGGAAAATGCAGAGTTCATCAGATCAAATGCAAAACTCTCCAGGTCTGTGCTCCATCCGGGTCCTCTTGGATTCGTCAAGTGTAGAATGGATTGTAGGGCTTTTCAATCTATGGTAGTTCAAGCGTGGGTTCTCTCAGAAGTTCGCCATGTGTAGCCATTGATTACTGAAATTCTTTAGGCTCATGAAGGGGTGTGATTTTGAAGTTAGATTGTAAAAATAGAGACGAAGGGCCCTTGCTTGGGCATAGAAGTTACAAACCTTCAGAATATAGTTGAGGATTTCTATTTGTCAAAGAGCTAGATCTTGCTGAAAGTTTCTTTGCTTTTTTCGCTACAAAATAGCAATAGAAAAAGGAATGAGCCTATGTAACATTTAGTTCAAGGCACAGAAAATTCCCAAAATAGATTTTTATGCTGTCAACCTTACTCAGTTGGACTAGAAATGTTGACACTTGAGTATCAGACCTCTATTGAATTGAAGTCCCTTTTGTTCCATTCTCCTATCTTTTTCGGCTTTACTTCATCCACAGGGAGATAAATTATGGAAAGTGTCAGCCTTCCTTCAATATCTTCAGATTAGGAGGAAACCAGTGACATTTCCATATTTAAGCGCACAAACCCCTTTGTTAATTTTTTAAACTGGCAGATAAAGAAAGTCTTGAAGAAAAGGTTGTTGAGAGCCATAGGGCAGAAGGGTGAGGTAAGACCACACGCAGGCACAGTGGGGGAAAAAAAATGACACTTGTGCTTAATACTTTATTTAATGCTGAACTGTCAGCTTGAGATCTGAAGTCCCAAGCACACTGATTCTATCCTCCAC
>NW_011916415.1:0-3178 GCF_000151845.1 Pteropus vampyrus | reverse complement strand
GTAAATTAATGACAATCTGGCTCAGGGGAAACCCTGCCTCTGGAGTGTGCCTGGGACCGGTGTGAGGGGAGGCGTTGCCTCGCTGAAGCTAAGCTCTTGAGGGGATGAGCTGGGAGAGGCAGAATCCTGTCTGCACTGCCACCAGTCCCAGCCCACGGGGTGGTGGGACTAGCAGCTCTCACCACCCTGGGGTGCTAATGACACCTTCCTGTCCCAGCACAATTACACCCCTACTGAGATCCCTGGCAGAGAACCCCAGTTTTCTAAGGCCTCAGAGTAGCAATTTGTACTGTCTCATGAATTGAGTTAAAATGATAAGCGCACTCCCTGAACACCAGCTGGCCCAGAAGGAGCACATGATCACAGATGCGCGGGGATCTGCTCTGGCCGTGACCTCAGAAAGCAACTCCACTGTCTAACTCAGCGTCATTCCCTTTCGGGAGGTTGTCCTCAGTGAATGTGGTCATTATGACAGCGCCATCCTGACGGAGAGCCGTGGGCTCTCTCCTCTCAGCAAAGGCCAGCCTTGCTGCCCGGTCCTCTCCTGGGGTCCCCACCTGCGCTGCATGGCACTCTGGGTCTTTGCGTTGACCCCACCTGGAGTCCCTGCCTCCTCGCCCTTCCCCCACCCCTGCTTTGCTTTCCAGACGCTCAGTATCCTTTGAGGTCCTTCTGGAACTTCCCGCTGATGCTCCAGGCTCCTTTCTTATCTCCGAAGTGCTGGAGGATGGTTTTCTGTCTCATCTGCCAGTGACCCTTAAATAGAAACAGGCAGGATCTGATCGCCCGTTTGTTGTGAGCAGTACAGCGTCCATCTTTAGGAAAGGAGTTGTCTTTTCTCTCTGTCTCCCACAGTACCTATCTGTGCGAATAACAAGGCAGAGTTTGGGAAATGTAATTTTAAAAGCACAGTTCTCAACCTTTGAATCGGTTCACGTCATTCACGGCCCGTGAAGTAGGGTCTAGGCCCCTCCTGGGTCTCATCTTTCTAGGCTCTTCCTCACGGCTGGACTCCAGCCAGGTGGGCCTCTCTTCCAGTCTGTACAGGACACCAAGCTCCTTCTTCCGCAGAAGCTTTGTATGTGCCGCTCCTCAGCATTGGACATTCTTTTCTCAGCTCTGCCCTTGCCTGGATCCTTTTCACCCATCAGATGGTGTCTCAAATATCACCGTCCCTGACCACCAGTCTCAGGGAAAAATTAAGGAGCAACCTCTCCAGCCCAGTCCTCACTAGCTCAGGCTTCAGGCATGGCGGCGAGAATGCTCTGTGTTCACCAACCCCATTTCCTCTTCCTGTGGGTGCCCGGCTGGCATGCATTTCCCAGCGTCCCTTGCACCGGGCAGCCCCGGCTTGATGCTGTGGCCACTGAAACCAGGCGGGTGTGATGGACTCCATTCCTGGCCGGCCCGCTTGACCCTCTGTGCTTTGTTTTTGCCTCACAAGAGACGGAGGACCCCAAGGCCCTCAGAAAGAATGGAAGCCACTGGATAGAAGGCGAGCAAATCCCAAATGTGTTTCTGGACTAAGACCTCCCTCGATCCACATTGGATTGCGATGCAAGCGAGAACTAAAACTTTATTTTATCAAACTGCCAGCGTTTGTAGTTTATGCATCAGAAATGATACCGGCTCTGATTCATACTCCGTCTTTAGCTGCTCTGTAGAACAAAGCAAGCCAGCAAATATTTAGTCACAGACTGTGGTACCTGTCTGCCCCCAGGCAGTGGTGAGGTTTCAGGATCTGGGTCACTTCTGTGACCCAGTGCGTGGTAACTGCCCAATAAGTGACAAGTTGGCTGTGAGTTATAGTGAGGGGTGCAGCGGAGGCACCCCAGAACTGTGAACCAGTGACAGAACTTCAAGCAGAACCTGATTTCCTCCGTTGCCCGGTGAAGTTGAGCTTGACACTTCCTCTTGCTGGGCCCCCGGTCCCCACCAAAGCGGCACGCCACCCCCCCAAACGCTTCCAGGTCTTTGAGTCTTCCTGGAACTGAAAGATAGGTTGGCTTCTCAGGGAGAACCATTTTCTAAAAAGACAAAGGAATTTGCTTTTCACGTCGCCGGCCCTGGAAGAGTTATGCTCATGTCTGTGGAGGGTCGTTCATCACCCACTGACACCAGGCAGCAGCAGAGAACAGCTGACTTCGGTGTGCCCCTCAAGGAAGCGTCTTTTTACAAAAGACGACGTTCCCTTGAACGTTCTTTTTAAGAGGGAAGTGAAGATAAACGTGTCACGTAAAGCTCAGGGGCTTTGCTGGCTGGCAGAAAGCAGCCACCCCAGCTTTGGGCCATCAACTTGGACACCTCTGCTCACGCCCACGGAGGTGTGACAAAGGCGTGTGGCCGATGCCCACCAAGTTAAAGTTTCTCTGATCATGCTCATCGTGGGCACTTAAAAAAAGGGACATAAAGAGAAACTAGGGTCCCAGTGCAAACCGACTTCTCTGTACACAAGCTCTTAGGGTGACAGCCATTCACGCTGTAGTCTGAATTTCTGACTCTGAAGCTACAACCTCTTCCATTAGAAGGTGGGCCATGTCAGATATCACTTAGATGAAGTTACGGGCTCTCGGACCATCTTTTGCTTGTGAACGCTTCTGGGCACTGGGGCCCCTGGGGTGCGGGCTGGTGGGCGCCTCGTCTACGCCCCTTTCCGTGCCTCTATAGGGACAGGGTAGGTGGCCCAGCCCCATATGCTGTAGTCACATTTGGAAAAAAATTCCCCAGGCAAAACCAAGTTCGTTTTCATGTCTTCGCAAGATTTCAGGGGGAGGGGGATGGGGAGAGAGGACAGGGGACGGCTAGGGTCACCTCCAACTCCAGAGGCTGCCAGCGAGACTTACTCACGAATGTGGGGGGAGAAGCCAGGGGCCGGGGAATCCCAAACGCCCATCGCCGCGTGAGCGCTCCTAGCAAGAAGGCCGTGGGTCTCCCCCTGCCCATGTCCCCTTTCTCCTCAGGACTAGACCCCCTGAAGGTTAGCTGGGCGCATGGCTGCCTGGAGTAAGCACTCATGACACGACGTTCTAATCGTCCCCGTAGCCACACGTGGCCATGAGTCCAAGTTTGGGTCGATGCAAGAGGCGGAACGTCAATCCACAATTTCCAGAAAGTTTTTTAAGAGGAATTGTTGGGCGCCGATGGTTCCTTTTTCTTTCTTCCGGTTTCCTGCTGCCTG
>NW_011916414.1:0-1444 GCF_000151845.1 Pteropus vampyrus | reverse complement strand
AGATTAGTGTCCTTATAGAAAGAGGAAGAGACCAGAGTTTTCTGTCCCTCTGCCATATGAGGACCAATAAGAAGGTGGCCATCTACAAACCACAAAGAGAGCTCTCATCAGAAACTGTATCTGCCAGCACCTTGACCTTGGACCTCCCAACCTCCAGAACTGTGAGACATAAATATTTGTTGTTTAAGCCCTCCCCCCACCCCATCTATAACATTGTGTTATAGCAGCCTGAACTAAGACACACAGAGAGGTTCACAGTATTTCTCAGCTGAGGGTTATACAGATTTGTCTATCTGTGCAGACACTTCTTGAACCTCCTGATGTTCTAGGGACTATAGTAAAATATGAAAATAAGAAAATAAGAAAATATAGAAAATAAGTTTCTATTCATAATGAGTTTATGATTGACAGAGGAGATAAGTAGATTAGCAAACACTTAGCATCCAGTGTGCCAGGTACAATAATAGCTTTATGAAGCCTGAAAGAGAGTGTAGGTAAGTAATTACTGGGGTGGAGGGTGAAGTGGGGGGGAGGTGCTGCTGCAGAGAAGCCAACCTTGCCTGCCCATACCTGTTCTAAGGACGTGATGGTCAGTGGACTCATATGGCTGCTGCCATAATTTGTGCTGAAGAGCAAAGTGGGACAATCAAACTATTTTAGGAAATTTTGTAGTAAATGCAGGAATAAAACCTCCAAAGAACCATGAAAGCTGAAGAAAAAAAGAGAATAGAAGAGAGGCTCAGAGTGAAGGAGAAAAGCTAAGAGAACGTGTGTATGTGTGTGTGTGGCAGGGGGTGGGGAGGGAGAGAGAGAGACAGAGAGAGGAGCGGGGGAGGGGGTGAGACTGAGGGAAGAAGAGAGGGAGGGAGAGCAGGAGGGGGAGAGAGAGAAAGGAAAGGGGAAAGAGGAGAGAGGGAGGGAGGGAGAAAGGGAGAGAGAGGAAGAGAAAGAAGAAGGGAGGAAGAGGGGGGAGAGAGAGGGAGAGAGAGGGAGAGAGGAAGGGAGGGAGGGAAAGGGAGGGGAAGGAAGAGAGAGGAGGGAGAGAGAGAGGCCTTAATTTTGTTAATTCTGAAAGCTTTGGACTCAGTCCTATAGTTCTGTTCTTTTGTGGCATGGCTATATTTGGCTTCTATCTTTAAATTTCCATACATTTCCATAAATCAGAATGGGAAACCTTTACTAGAACTAGTCCAGTGGTTGTCTGTTTCTAACAACCTAAAGAGTCCTAACTAAGCTCTAGGAGTAATCTGCAAAAGCAACGCTGACTCACATAAATTCAACTGTGTTGTCTCAGCCAAAGGAGAAAAAAGAAATCACAATTTAAACATTGCAGCTTGATATCACCCTTCTGTATGTGTGTGTAAACCTTGGGCTGAATATGTTACAGGATCTGTGACCCTGCCTGTTTCTAGGTGAGTCCATGAACTTCACTTGGTGTGAGCAG
>NW_011916413.1:0-3182 GCF_000151845.1 Pteropus vampyrus | reverse complement strand
TAATTGGAAGGATGTACCTTTCAACTCCCTTCCTCCAATTCCTCTGCCCTCCCCCCCAACGCCTCTGATAACCACAAATCTCATTTCTTTTTCTATGAGTTTGGTTTTGTTTGTTTTTAAATTTGACATATAAGTGAGTTTATACAGTATTTGTCTTTCTCTGCCTGTCTTATTTCACTTTGCTTAACATGCTTTTTAAAATCTGCCTGAAGCCATAAATGCAACAATATTTATTAAGATACATTTAGATTGTATTTTCTATAATATGGGAACAACACTTCTGGAAAAAGGAAAGAAAAATATTTAAAATTTTAATAAGAGACTTTCAGTGGTGTTTTTCTATAGGTGCAGAAATAGAAATTAATTCAACTAAACACACTATTGCTTTGAAAACTCAGCTGTGCTCTAGTTATGTTAGGAAAAAACGCAGGATATTTTAAATCATGATATGATACACGAAGATAAATTTGGTAGTATCCCTATGAAATACTTTACTATAAAAGTTAATTGTTTTACTTACATCTTTCATATTGACAAACTGAATTATGATTTTGAGGTTTATATCTAGTCTAATGAACTGTAAAGCATTTATTTCATTAAAATTATAAAGGTAGAAAATAGTATATGAATTTAATTTGTGAACTATCCTATATGATAGACAGCAGACAAATTTACTTTTTATTATATTTGAATCTTCTATACTATTCTCATTATATTTTTGAATTATGGGCTGCGTAACTTAAATTTGAATAAAAGTCAATGTAATAGGGAACAAAAATATACTAAAAAACCTCTAAATTTGGAGAATAAAAAATGACAGTGGCACATTAAAAATCAATATAGCAAGAGTGTTTTCAAGCTAATAATAAGAAAAATAGCTTCTCTTCTATTAGAAGATTCTCTGCTAAATTCCATACATGTATGATATCAGTAAAGGCTAAATTAAAAACAAAATAAAAAATTTTAAAGCTCCTCCAATAAAACAAACCTTTTAAGGTACAATCAAATGCATTGTAAAATAATATTTAATATTTAGACAGGTTATGCACTTTAATGTCATCATCAGTTTCGTTCTTCTATAATTTTAGATAATAATTCCATTCTACATCATAGAAAAGTTCTGTGAACAAAGCAATGCCCAAAGGGTATGCTGAGCAGGATGTCATGTTATTGTTACTTTTAATTATTTTATTTTTATCTATGCTTTTACCATAACATCTTTATATTTTCTAGAAACTTCCATGGGTCAAAACTCCTTAGACTAGAGTAGCAGATAACACAAGCCTCTGGAACAGCTGGACGTAAAGGAATAGACAGTGGAGAAGTCTGGGAAAAATGAAGGGTTGCACATTCTGCTAAAAAAGTAGGCTAATGTTAGCCAAACACAGCACTTTTAGGGACCAAGTGATCCAAATTTAATTTGAAGAGTTCAGTTTGAAAATTCTGCATCCGAAAACTACATTATTCAATTAGGGGGAAGGAAGTAATATGAAAAATATCATGATCAAAGCTCAGTATCTTTTCGTATAATCATATCATTCTTCTTTTCATACATTTCTATCCCGTCAGTGTTAGCACCATTTCCTGCAGTTGAAATCTGGGAGTCAACATTGATGCTTCGTTTTTCAGCCTATCATTGTGTCTGCCATTTTTTCTCTCATTTATTTATTCTCTTTCATTTATTCTCCTATTGCTACCACTTTACAATAAGCTTTCATTCCTTGGTAGTATATATTTGATAATTTCTATATTTAGTAATAATATTCTAATTCTCTTATCTTTATTTCGATTTTTTTTTTCTCCAATACGTTTTACACCAACTAACTAAATGACTAGCCTCATTTACTATGTCAACTCAATAACCTGCAAGGATGCCCAAGTGCCCATTAGATAACTAGGAAACTTCTCAATGCACAAAACCTATGCTCCATTTCCGGCCAAATTCCTCTTCCCTTATCAATGTAAACAAGTACATGCTTCTCGATCCAGTTACTTTTTCGACCTCGCACTCTTCTGCTTGCATTTGCTCATCATGTAACTGTTGCCCAGAATGTCCCTATCATCATTTTCTTCATTGACTCAGCTATCTCGCAAACCCATATTCAGTCCTAACTCCTATAATTACATTCTTCCAATATTTACATATTAGAAAAAGCATATCTTACAATTAGTCCATAGGTTCTTGAAGGAAAAGTATATTATCATTTTAGGTTTTGTTTTGTTTTGTTTTTTTTGGGTATGTGTTTACCTTATGTGGTTTATGTATTCTGTACACTTATCTATTTTTTTTTTTCCCTACTCAATCTATCAAGGAAAGGGAGAGGATTAAAATCTTTCATTAATGTCTTTCTTTTCTATATTATTTAATATTTTCTATAACTACGAATGCTACTGTTACTCCTTTTGAAGCATAAAATGTTTGTAACTGTTATATCTTTATTATGGATGGCCACATTTAGCATTACAAAGTTAAATTTTGTAAAAAGTATAGTGGTACACTTTGTAAAAAGTGTAGCGTTACACTTTTCCAGTCTCATTTAATGTTTTACTTTGCTTTTTTCCCTTGAATTCAACTGTGATGTTCAGGACCCTTGCTTCCACTTTGGCTGCAAGGGGGAAATGTGAGAATTTACATAGAACACATCATTGGAGAACTTCACAAGCCATTATGTAAGAAAGCATTCATTTAAGTATGATTAGATTTAAAATATACATTTCAGACAATTTCTGTTGTCTGTAGAGTGATTATTTTAGGGTGGAATTATTAGGAGAATGTTGTTCTTTGAAAATTATTTAAAAATTTTTGTCAGATTCAAAAATTAAGGAAAAAGCCATGCCTCCACAGGCAGGGAAGAAAGCAAATGATAAACTAGCCCACTAGGCAGGCGGCACTTGGAATCTCAAGCTGGACAAGTGAATCATGATTTTCAACCTCATTTTTGCTTTAAAGTAATTTCCAAATTTTAAAGTAAGTACTAAAAATCTAGTGAAACCAAGATTTAACTATTGGAATAAAATTATTTAATAACTATTAAGAAGAAACAATTAATTTAAGTTTTGCAAATGCATTAGGGTTTCTTTGTCAATAAGACAAAGAAACAGTACAGATAAGTGTAGTATTTATTGCATTATATATAAAAATAAATATATTACCAATATTCATTATCCCAATCTGAGTGGAC
>NW_011916412.1:0-1270 GCF_000151845.1 Pteropus vampyrus | reverse complement strand
TCATCCCTGCAAAGGTCCCTGTGGCCCACAGCAGTAACCAGCTCAATAGCATACCTTATATGGGTATTTATCTCTTCTCTGCTTTCTTCTTCTCACTCTCTTACTTCTGAGACCATTCTCAAATATACCACCTGCACACCACCCTCAACTCACACTGCTTTGGGGGGAACCCAAGCGGGGACAGGTCAGTAGGTGAAGAATTGTGTGAGAAAGACCTGGGGTCTGGCACCCATGTTGACTTTCCTAGAATCACCGGCTGTGTGGCCTTGCTGGGCCTCTGCTTCTTCTCAGCTGAGGGGCTTCCATTAGCTCTAAGGGACCCTGGAATTTGAAAATTCTGAGATCCTCCTGCATACTTCTTTTGTAACCATATCACTCATTCATGAAGCTATTAACTTTTATGAGAGACCTTCTAAGGCTGCTGGTTCTGCACTGTGGCCCGCACCCAGCAGAGGGTGATGCCCACTGAGAGCTGCATGTGGGGCACACAGGGTGCAGGGCACCCCACTGACCATGTCACTTTGGTGACAAACCTTTTATCTCTTATGCCGCCTCCAAGGTGTCCACTTGTCTCTGCCTGGCTGCTCGTCTGACCAGCTGCCCTTCTGGTCCTCATCCTTCTGAGATGGCTCACAGGACATTTTTCAAGAAGCCACCCCTGATCACCCACTCTGATCTAATGGCCACTCTCTACTGCCTTGTCCCCTATACAAGTTATTAAGTGGCATTTTAACTGCCTCATCTGATTACTTAATTTTGAGCTCCTGAAGATTAAGGCCTGTGCCATTTCATTTTGTGTCTTTGATTATGGCTGGCACACAGTAATTCCTCATTATGTGCTTGTGGAGGAGGAAGGCAGAGGGAGAGAGAGGTGAGGGAGGGAAGGAGGAAGGGGTAGGGAGATAGGGAGCGAGGAGGAAAGGAGAGAAGGGGGAGGGGAAGAAGGGGGAGGGAGAGAGGATCCTGGCTGTGACAGCATTTGGGGTAATAGCTATAATGCTCAGTCACAACATCCATATGAAACCCTCTGGTTAAATCCTTCATCCTCATGATCATCACAGATGACACTTATGTTTCCACTGTGCCAGCTTCTACACTACCTGCTCTTACATGTATAAAACTCATTTAATCCTCGAAGTGATTCCTTGTGGGAGGAACTATTAGCATTTCCTTTTATGCATGACTAGTAAGTTGTAGAGATGGAGTTGAACCCAGGGAAACAAACTGGCTTGAGACCAGTTCTGAACTACTATGTGTTTAGCCTCATTCA
>NW_011916411.1:0-1590 GCF_000151845.1 Pteropus vampyrus | reverse complement strand
TTATGACATAAATGATTATCCCTGAGGACATCTCACATTCACAAAATACTCCATAGTTTGTGAACAAAATTCACTATGTCTACTTGGTTTAATAGTCATTAAACATCCTCTAAAGTAGCATGTCAGGATCTCCATTTTATAGAGTATGACATCAGAATCTTTAAAGAATGATAGTAATTTTCAAATAAAACACAGAGAGCAGATTATATAGCCAGGTCCTGGAAAAAAAATACTCTGCCTATTATTAAACTTTGTTTCCACTAATCTTTGGCAATCTCCTCAATTGGGTCCCATCTAATTCGGCTATTAATCTCAATATACTTCTTGGTACAAGTCGAATACTTCATGTTGTCCTTGATATAACACAGAGTAACACGGGATACTTGATGGTAACTTCAAGTTTGAGACTGGTTACCTTGATAAGAAAAAAAAAATTCAGGAAAAATTACATAGCACATAGAGATCACATAGATTTATATAGTTCAGATTAGAATTTGAGTATCCTAACTACAAATCATTTCCTTGTTTCATGCTTGGCATAGCTAAAGAGATCCATTCTGGCTCATTGTTTTCTGTTATCCATGTTTATATTTTTGAATATTGATTAATGTTAAGCTTAATACAAATGATTCATTTGCACTTCAGTAGAGAAAATTTTATATAAAAAAAATCAGTTAAATCAATATTTAAAGTAAATGTTAGACTAGAATCTGTCTCTCTTAGCCTCCAATGCTTTATATTGGGCCTGGGGACAAGTTTTTAAAAATTACTTGCAAAGAGTCTATTATCTGTGCAACCTAGAACTAGTCAAGTTTATCCTCTGGAAAAATGTGGAAGATTAATAATCAATTTTTTATTAATCTACATGGTGTTATTTATTTAACAACATTTTGAAATCAAGCTTTTCTTTTTCTTTTCTATTTTTTTTTTTTTTTTTTTTTTTTAATTCTAGCTCTGAAAATAAAACTTCATCCTGTTAAGCCCTATACAATGTGAGGCATTTTGGTAATACTACTGATTATTATGGAAGTCTCCTTCTAAGTGACTTTTTAAAATTAAAGCCAACGTAAAGAAATCTGCTGTCTGAGTATCTATTTGGCTTCTCCTCTTCTATACTATAATTATATACTTACTTTGATTGTTAGCTGTCCTATTCAGAGAATGAAGCTGCTTCTGAAGAGTTCTTGCTTTGCAAATACACTGAGGGCACATGATTGTAGAGAGGGAGCTTCCTGAAGAATTTATATGTTATTCTTGTTACTAGGAAACCATATTCCTAGATTAAATATCTCTTTCATACAGCCACTTCTCAATATAGACATATACAGATATGTTATACATATATATGTATATGAATATCCAAAATTTTGCACATATATGAAAATGAGGTTAAAATAGAAAACAGCCTTACAGAGGTATGATTTCTACAAATCTAGTACTGATTTGAAAGCTTGTCACTTTTGAGATGCCAAATGGACATATGATTAATCCCAGATTTTATATTCTTCAACTTAGAAATATGCAGAATGGAGATTTAGAGAATAAATTTGAAATATTCCCATTTTCTAGTTCTTCTGTATGAAAATATGT
>NW_011916410.1:0-3455 GCF_000151845.1 Pteropus vampyrus | reverse complement strand
TTCGTCTCTCTGCTTTTCCAAAGTGGTATTTGAAAACACCCAGGAATTTTCCTACTAATCTCATTTTTAAAAATTCCCCTCCATTTAATTTAAATAGTTATTTCTTACTTACTATGAATCAATTTTATATTTACATAAAATTTATATTTATAGGGCAAGCCAGCAGTGGCAATAGGCCAGAGGCCTTAAAACTAACACACTTAGAATACAGTAAAATAAGATATTAGTGGAAAAAACTAAATTTTCTAAAACTTTTGTCTTCTTGACAGCAGCGTCATTACTGTTTACTTAGCATGTAATTATCATAGAGCTCATCAAAGCTGGACTGACCCCTCCTCCCAAGACACCCACCTGTGTGTGTAGGACACAGGGCAGGAAGATAAATAGACCACGTCCACAGGAGAACAAAAGTCTTGGGTCAGGAGTCTCTACGTTTTAGCGGCTTGTGCCCGTTGGGTGGAGTGCCACCATCAGTGCCCCTCAGGCTGCAGAAGGAGAGGGACCAGAACAGTATGCAGCTGACAGTGGCTCTCTAATTTGCCAGGGTCTACTTCAAGCCTGTAGTGAGTTTCAAAAAACGTTTCCCTAGAAAAGGGAGATGGGGAAGTGAAGAAGCCATTTGCAGCCTTTGCTCTGCATAGGGGGTGGGCTGGTGGTCCTTGGAGGCAGGGGTGGGTGAACGCAGGAAGGGGACTTGGAAGGAGGAGGAATGGGGCATAACAAGAGTCTGGGAACTGCGGAGAGAAACGAGGCCGAAACCAGAGCAGGTGCTGTCAGAACTGTAAACAGACCCCAAACACTGGCGCCCCAGAAGCGGGTCCAAAACAGGAGTGGATGGTCCTTGCTTCTGAGCCCACGGGGGTTGGAGCTGCCCCATACCCCACAGCAGGGCCAGGCCAGAGGCCAAGACTCCGGGGTGGCAAGAAGTTCAGGCAGAAGCCTTGGAGTTACGGAGGTGATGCAGAAGAGTTTGGAAGTGTTTCACTGCACCGAATGGCTTTCTGGTCGTTTCATTTTCAGACGATCCACCCGCCCGTAGTGGGAGCTAACGCACTGAAAGAGGAGGCTGACCTGGGTGTTCTTCACCATGTCTCTCCATGTGCCAAGCAACTGTTTGGCCAAGGTGAATGTTCAAGAGGAGGGGGGATCAGTAAAAAAAGGAATCCGAGAACCTGTCTTTCCTCCTCTGACAACTGTTCTGAATGCGAGCGGGGGTTCCCATCAGAGTGCTTTGGAAAATGCCAGCACCTTACTGATGAGAGGTTTTGGTATTTTGTTGCCTTTGCTGCCAAGTTCACATAGGAATCAATTTTCTAAGCTTGGGAATTTGCATAACAGAGGAGGAAACTGGGTCCTCCACCAAATTACCTGGCCTCACTGAGCCCCAGTTTTCTTCCAGACATCGAGGGCTGTAGTACCAGCCTCACAGGGCAGCCGTGAGGGTGAAGTGGGACACTTATGGCTTTTTACCACCCTCCCTCCCTTCCATGCTCTGTCACACTGCTGCCCAAAGGACCCAGACCTGGTGGGAATATGAAGCTGCCTGCAGGTGCTTGGGGACCACTGTGTTAAAGTCACAAGGGAGCCTGTGCATGGAAACCTCACCTACCCCATCGTCACTCTGCTCCATCACCTACCTCACTCTCCACACACCACTGTCCATCTCATTGGGCCTGCTTTAATTCGTCACCTAGACCCATCTTCACCTTACTTTTTATCTCACGATGCTATTTTAATTGGCGTGCACCGAAGGCTAGATCGTCAGCATAGTACTTGCCCAGTACTGTGACATCCCAGGGGGAGAACTGATGAGCTGGACTTCATCTGGAAACAGGGAAGGCAGTTATGTCCTGCCCAGGACTTGAAATTCTGAAAACCCTGAGTCTGGGATTCTGAGCCGTCCCTTCCTTCTTACCTATAGGCTTCCCCAAGTTGGTGTTGGTTCTTTCAGAAAACAATGGAGAGAACTGTTTACTTAGCATGTAATTATTCTTAGAACTCATAAAAGCTGGACTGATTCCTCCTCCCAAGACAGAAGAGGGCGCCCACCTGTGTGTGTAGGACACAGGCCACACTCCATCCTCTCCTTCCCGTCACCCATAACATGACTCATATGAGGCAGTATGTTTTTGCATTTTCACTGATTTCTTTCTGTTCAGTGCCTACCTTGGAAGGTAATTGAAGAGCACTGGGTGTAAATGTGGCCACAGATGTAAGGGGGAAGCATAGGAGCGCTCTGCAGAGCGAAGGCCCTGGGCAGGCCAAGGGTGATAGAAAGCGCCTGATACTTTAAGTATTTCTAAAAGCCATCTCAGTATAAGTGTACTTATTCTGGCTTATGCAGAGCTCAGAGACTTCAACCCTGTCACCACAAAGGCCATCGCCTTCCTGGGAGCCTGCCTTTCCTTGCGTCTCAGTCAGAAGGCAGTGATTTAAGTTAGGGACCCCACACCTAACTGGCCATCTGAATTTCCCAGGAGGGTTATGTGGACCTCTCCCTGAGTTTTTTGTTATGTGAGTCTGAGCTGAGTCTAAGAAGTTGAGTTTAAATCAACCAGGTTTGAGAACCTTGGCTTGTTATTATATCCAGGTTTCATTTTTTTTTAACTTTTTATTTGGAAAGAATTTATACTTACAAAAAAAGTTGCCAAAATAGCACAGAGAGTTGCCTTATATCCTTCACCCAGCTTCCCCTCATGTTCACACCTTGCATAGTATAGGACAATTGATCAACTAAGAAATTATCATTGGTATAATACGATTAACTGAACTCTAGGCTTGATTCAGATTTCACCGGTTTCTCCACTTTCTGTTCCATGATCCTACCCAGGAACCCACGTTACTTCCTAGTCTCTCCTTCATATCTGGGAAGGACATTTCATAACATTGACACTTTTGAAAAGTATTGGTCAGTTATCTTGCAGAATGCCTGTCAATTTGGGAAACCTCTGCTTTTAATGGACAAGATTTTATGTGGTTAAAGAAAGACGGAGGGTAGAAATAAGAAAAAGGACCAAGATGATGAAATCAATGACATTGACCAAGAACCAAAACCAAAGCCCCAGAGACTCACTAAGAACTCTACCCCTTAAATCAACTTTCTACATTTAAGTCCAAAGGGGCAAAATGGGACCTGACATTTTTCTCTGCTAAACAGACAGTTCTCTCAAGGAACAAAGGGTGCATAAATGGACCGCCTTGAGTAGCAGCCAGGCCAATTTACCTCCCAGCCACAAAACACATACATGTAAGACACCTTGAAGTTCTAACATTAGTCCTTAAAACCTAGAAGCACTGCTCTCGGTATACTCAGCAGAAAATCTTTAGAATCTTTGGGATTACAACATCTCATTTCCATTGTTTGCTATTGTGTGCAAAAAAAAAAAAAAAAAAAAATTGTCAATAATCCAAAGGTAAAAGAGCACAAATGGATTCTGTCACATAGAAATAAATGA
>NW_011916409.1:0-1378 GCF_000151845.1 Pteropus vampyrus | reverse complement strand
ATGAATGTAAGGATTTTTTCTAGGCTTTATTGACAGCTTGCTCCAATTTAAAGTTGGATTAAACTTCTCTGACTCATGGTGTTCTTGGAACATCTGTGGTATAGGAAAAAAGAACACCTGGCTTGGAGTTCAAAGGACTTGTATTTGAATACTGGGCAAGCCACTTGTAGCTATAGATAGATACTTGGGCAAGTCAGTTAATCACTTTGAGCTTCAGTTCCCCCTTTGTAAGATGAGGTCCATGATACCCTATAGGGTCATCATCATGATTAAATTACATAATAAATGAAGAAATACCAAGTACGTGATGCCTAGCCCAAAGTAGACATGACATAAATGTTTTTAGATTTGATTATAACTCATAGACCATGTCGAAGGACTAGTTGTCATTTTGTTTCTAAAACTTATGATTTCACATTGAACTTTCTTAAAATTGAGAAGCTAAGAGATTATTTGAGAAGGATTGTCTTTTTCCTACTATGTTCAAGAAATGTTGAAAATTGTGTTTGATCTGACAAATTCAAGGCATGTTATGAAGGAGAGTTCAAACAATTACACCAATGACAAATTACTGCAGAGGAAAGAAATTTCTTTATACCTTCAAATTTTCTCAGAGTTGCTCAATCATATATGAATAAAAATAGTATCAAAATAATGTTAGACTGAACCCTGGATTGGTGTGAGAAGTATCAGTATGAACTCATGGTTTTTTTTAATACATATTATTATATATATATATATTATATGTAATATTATCTATACACATAGATAGATACGGAAATAAATATGGGAGTGTGTGCATGGATTAGCATTTACACATATATTTCACAGCTCTGTTTGCTGACAGGGCCTAGAAGCAGTGACATCCCAGTTACAATGAGCACATCTAGGTCCTAAGTCTTGGTTTCTAACTATCAGTCCTCTGTAAAATGAACCAGAGCCCCTTGAAAAAGTGGTTGATTTCAGGGTTGGGGCGGGGTAAATATAAGATGAGCCTGGAACATCTTGTGTCAGGAAATACTTAAAATGAAATTTTAAAAAGATGGGGTATATTAAAAGGAAACTAGAGCCAACCCAAATTGGATACAGGAGCTCCTGATAACCAAAGCTGGAACTATCTGAGCATCAAAATAAGTAACAATATGACAATAGTATTGAATTACAACCCAAACAATAAAATATTTATGACAAATATATGAGAATATTAGAAGTAATAAATGATTCCATTAATAAAAGGGGAAGATGGGACAACTCTTCCTTAAACCAAGATCTACCAATGAATGCTAAATTAGTGTGAGAAACAGGAGAAATAGGATATGTATAGTCTTAATGTATCTTTTCTAAAATATTAATTACAAAGAGAAATAGTCATTTTACA
>NW_011916408.1:0-1381 GCF_000151845.1 Pteropus vampyrus | reverse complement strand
GCAGAGAATGGACAGCAGGCGCAAGTCAAATGGGTTTTATTTGTGCTCAAGATCTCCTGCAAGGATGTTCCCTAACCTCCCTCACAGAAGCTGGCAAACCTCAGGGTGCTAGGCCTTGGGCAAGGTTTCTAATTTACCTGTTTCCATTTAATTTGAAACAGGAACCATACCTCCTTCAGCCTAACTCCATTCTTCTTTCTGTTTTCCTCTGAAGTCCACTCTCTGCAGTGACAATTAATTAGCTTTCTGAAAGGTGTACAGGTGAAGAGCTATGCCCTGGGGAAAAATCATGCTGTAGAAGGAGATATGGTAACCACTGGTTCAAGAACAAAGTGTGTCCTTCCTGTTGCAGAGACCTGCAAACTCACCTATGTGCTTCTGGGTGATAGACAAACATATCGGTAGCGCATAAATGCCCACTCCTGGGGTCTCCATTCGACCTTGCAACCTTCAGGGCTGATGCTCCAATCAGCAACAATCTGGAAACATCCATTTTCCCACCTACCAGTCCCCTGAGGGCTTTGTTGAGTAGGTCAAGAATGACACTTTTGCTCCCAGTCTCCGAAGAGTTATGGAAGATGTCATATTCCCTTCAGATTTTAATCTCCATGTTGGCCCCCAAAGTGTGTCTCCTAGATCCTCCATACTTAAAACACCTCAGGACTCCTCTGGACTGTGTGTTGATCCAGTGAATCCCTCAGACTCTGGGCAGTTCCAGAAGCGTGTCTAGGATGAGTTTGTGTCCACTCTGTTCCTCTGGGTACTGTGGGGATGGGTTCCCGGACTCCACCTCTCCTTGCTCAGCAGCCTTTAGGCAAGTCCCTGGTGGGGCGGCGGAGGTGGGGCGGGGGAGCAGGCATGTTTGGCAGACAGAGAGGAGGAGCTGGCACGCTTATTTTCACAGCGGTGGTGTCACTGCATCTCCTGCGGCACCATGCTGTCACTCCCTTAAAATACCCACGTCCTACAGGAAAAAGATAGATGAGTGTTTAAATTTAGCAACTACGGGGAGGAGGGGAGTGATGGAGATTCTGGGATGTGGTGAAGCTGGCTTTGTCAGAAGAGGACTAGGAACCCCATGATGCCTGGGTGAGGATTTTAATCCATTAGGATAAGGGAACATCTCAAAGACCTGACCCAAATTCCTCAAGTTCTTACCCCAGCTCTGCGTCCCTCCCCATCTCCCCATCAGATGTGGTCTTTTCTCCTTAAATGTGTGCAGTTGGGATTGCGCTGCCATCTCTCCATGGGTGCAGCGTGGCTGGTTCCTGGGGGAAGAGGCTGGTAATGGGTAAGAGCAACGTTTGAGAAGACCACTGATTTTAAGTTAGGCCTAACGAAAGTGACGGTGGTCTTCCTTCATTCTATGGCACTGTAGACA
>NW_011916407.1:0-3416 GCF_000151845.1 Pteropus vampyrus | reverse complement strand
CGATAGCAATTGAGTGCCTGGTAGGTGCAAATTTATATCTAGCTAAGAGAGCAGAGAACAGAAGAGGATGTAGTCCTGCCATCACAGAATTTACAGTCCAGTGCTAAAAACTCTCATTAGCAGAAATTTTAAGAATCATGAAGAATGAGAAAGTGCGTAGAACTGTATAATTGGGGCAAAAAAAAAAAAAAATTAAGCTGAGATAGAGACCTGAGTTATGGGTAAGAGTTCCTTAAAGGAAGAAAGTGGAAAGATCATTTTGGTCAGTATAAATACTGGGTTGGGAGGGGACATAGTCTATGTGAGCTACTGAGAAAATTTTACCATGGCCAGAGCAGAAGAGGGTGAGGGAGAGGGATGCAGAATGACCCTGGAATGGTGAGCAGAGCAGAGACCTCTGAGAGGAAGGGCCCTGGAAAACAATCCCGTTAAAGAGGAATTTGTTTTACTCCTTGGTTGCCACATCATGGACAACGGCTAGGAGGTCAGTATCCTCATGGGCCCACAACTTTCTGCTTGACTTTGTCTCAGCCAGGAAGCCCTCAGAGTCTCAGGCCTGTTGGCTGGTCCTTCATCCTCTGGGCCTTTCTCCTCTATTACTGTGCACTTCTCTGCTCCCGCTGACTCCATTCTCCCAAGTCTTTGGCAGAGCCTGCTGGAATTTGGAGTCTGTCATCTACAAATTCTCTTATATCTTCCACGTTTCCTTCACTTTCATGTTCTGATCAATACCTGACTTTTCCATGAAAACACTTGGTTTCCTATCAATAGGAAGGATGTGTGTTGGTTTCTCTTTTCACCACACTTTTCCCTTGGCCCTGGCACTTGATTAGGCACACCGGTGCTCAGTTGTCATCTTCCACAATTCCTCTTCCTGTGGTGTCTTCCTCGACATGCAGTTACTCTGAAATTCGTAGCATGAGGCAATATCGCTACTACTTCTCTTTGTTGCTGTCATCGTCCCACCCTCTGGTCACCCCGCCTTGTCCGCTGAAGACTGCAGCACCAGGCTCACCAGGTACTTCATCTCTGTCTTCCTCCTGCGACCATTAGTGGTCACTTCAACGTCCTTCAACAATCCTGGCCTCTCAGTTCATCGAGTTTCTCATTTCTGAGAACGTCCCCTTTCTTCCCACCTCTGCCTAAGCATTCACTGCTGACCATCGATAAATGTACACCTTGGAATTTTGATTTCTTCATTGCATTCTCCAAATATTGCTCCTTATTCTTATGGCTCTTGACCTGTAATGCTCCTTTCGCAGTACCTTTCCATCCTCATGGATTTTCTTACTTTCCTTAAGTCCTCATATGGGCACGTTTTTTCCTCAGGTAGATTAGATAATACGCTCCAACATTATAATCATTTTCACTTATCTATAGTCAACTCTCTTGTTCTTCTTTGTCAGTCTTAACTGGTACACACGAGGAAGGTTAAAGTCAACTAACTAATTACTCCTCGCCTGCGCCGAACTCATGAAAAGGCAGGAAAGCAACGCACGGTATGCTGCTCATCTGTTTTTGAATTCGTGGACACAATCTCTATTGGGCACGCCACACTGCCCCTAAGTTCTACTGTACTTCTCCAAATGTGTGTGCTTGCCCTATCTTTAAAACTATATTGTACCTATTTTCCGCTCACCTCCCCCTGTCAAAACCTGATTCCCGTCATCCATTCTCAAATCTTAGTCTTGCCTCGGACCTTACTGAGAAATTAGCACAGTCAAACTCCTCGTCTTTCTTTCTCCAACTATCACGACTTGTACACAGCTCTCTACTTAGCCTCCTGGATCAGAGGCCACTGTCCTTCTCTTAAGCCAGCTCTTCTGCTCAGGCTACAAATTCTAAACCCACTCAACTTGTCCAACACTTCACCTCTTCAATTATATCCTCTTTATCTGCACCATTAGCTCTCTGTCTCCCTGTTGATCTTATCAATGTACATCCAGGCTGAAGCACCTCACATCTTGAAAAATACCTGAACAAACCAACATTCCGTAACCCCAATTCCCTCCATGGCTACTGCCCCATTCCTCTTCTCTCCTCTCCACAGTGTGATTGAAGGTCACCGTCTCCACAATTGTGTCTCCTACTGTCCTGCACTTATTTCAGTTATGTCTTAAACCCACTACTCCTCAGAAGTGGTAAGGAAATTAAATGTAAGACACTTTCTTGACTTCATTATATTATCCTTGACCTTTCAGAAGCATTCAACACCATTGACTTCTCTGTCCTTTTTCAAAATTGTGGGGATTTGCCTATTGAGGATCACTTTATGGCATTAATTAGGCTTCTCATTCTCCTTCTTACCAGTTGCAGGGGTGCAACTCCTGTGCTCAGCCTCCAGAGTTTAGACACTCCCAGGGCTCAGTATCAGACACTCTACTCTTTCATAGCTGTACTCCCCCGCACCAAGGCCCATGGCCCGAATGACATCCGTACATTGAAAGTTGCCAGATATATACCTCCACAGCTCATCTCTCCCCTTAACTCCAAACTCATATGTTCTACTGCCACGTGACATCTCCGCTTGAATACCAATGAGCCACCCAAATGTAGTCCAAAGCATAACGTTTGATTCCACCTTCTCAATCCACGCTCTAACTTTTCCTCTCTACTATATTCTGCATTTCAGTTAATGTCACCAACATCACTCAGTTACTAAGGCTTAGTATGTGAGTCAGCTTTCACCCCTCCACTTCACTCGCCCTCCACTTCCAATATAATAGCAAGTTCTGTTGGCTCTATCTTCAGGTGTATCCTCAATCCTTCTATTCCTTTCATCCTCACTGCCTTCTTAGTCCAGGAAAGACCATCTTGCCTGGATTCTTCCAACAGTCTCTACTGGTCTCCTAGGTCCACTCTTTCTCCTCCATAATGTTTATTTCTCAGTCAGCCAGAGAAGAGTTTTACAAATGAGTTTGTATCTTGTGTCTTGCTCTTAAGCCTCCAGTGGCTTCCTAGTCAACTTCAGATAAAATGTAAACCATTCGCCTGTTGATATCTCATAGCAGAGGCTTACTCCCTTTCTTGCTTCTCTTCCCTCATCTCTCTGACTTTTGTGACAAGTACCATCTACACATCTGTTTTCTTGCATCGTTTTGTGTTTATGGGTTTCTTTCCGTTTCAATTCTTTTGTGTATCTTTTAGTCTTTTATTGATCTCTATGGCCTCTCAATATGTTTTTTGTCAGTAAATTTATCTGAGTCTCATGCAGACACTTCTGTCTTCCTAGTGAGGTATTTGTCCGTCTATCTTTCTCCGAATTCTACTTGTTCTAGTCTGTGTATTTCCTTTTTAAAGAGTTTCTTCGTCTGATCGTAATCTTTGCTTGCCCATATGTCATACTGAATAATACATGAGTAATTTAGAACCTGTTTTACAATTTTTCAATACAAATTATAAAGTGAAATATTGAC
>NW_011916406.1:0-2627 GCF_000151845.1 Pteropus vampyrus | reverse complement strand
ACTTGAGAAGTGCTTGCTCACTGGGAAGCAGGACCACGATGAGTGCTGAAAACGGTGCGTTTATGGTCTGCCTGGCTGGGCGAGCTCCCGTCTATTTCAGGCAGTAAAACCCACAGCTTTACTGGCTCAGGACAAGTGACAGGGCAGCTAGAAACCGAAGGGGGGGCGGTATCGGGAAGCAAGAGAGCCACGCAAGGACCAGGACCGAGGTAATAAAATCCCACCACCTCTCACCCTAAGGCACAGACGCTCGCGGAAACCCCAAGGGGCCCACAGGACATTACATGCTTGGGGAAACATGCAAACGTTCTGCGCCTTTAAATGCATTCCTCAAACTACACGCAGCTCAAGTGGCAGGAGGAGGGAACCGCACTAGCTTGAGGTCTGTAAACCTAATCTCTGCCCCGATCTCTGACAGACAGTGAAACTACACAGGGAGACCCTCAGGGCGGGGTACAGCAGAGACATCCTGGCTGCCTAAACGCAGTGGAGAGAGAGATTTCACACTTAAGAGACCAGGCAAGCGAACTGCTTACTAAAACAAACAAAATGCCACCCCTCGGGGGGGAACACAGCATGATCCAGAATCACTGCAACATCATCTACAATGCCTGCGTTTCCAACAAGCACTGTGAGACGGGGCGAAGGAACAGAAGAGTGTGATGAGCACTCAGGAAAGACTCGAGTAGCCAGCAGAACTAGCTCTGGGGGGGCCCAGAAGTTGGACTGAGTAGACAAAGACTTCAACACAGATATTACCGAAATGTTTAAAGCTTCAAAGAGAAATGTACTCAACGGTTCACAGAAAATATACTGAAAACGAGTGAAAAACAGGAAATGTCAACGGGGAAATGGACACTAGAAAAAGAAACCAAATGGAAATTCTAGAGTGGAAAGTACAAGAACTGAGACGAAAAATTCAGCAGATGCGCTCAGCAGCAGATAGGGGACGGCAGAAGCATCGGTTAAGCGGAAGACGGATCAGCAGAAAGCAATGGGCTCGAAGAACAGAGAGAAGACACGACACATTGAAGAAAAATCTTCAGAACGAGCCTCAGAGATCTTTTTGACAACATCAAGAATTGTAATATATGTATAATTGGATTTCGAGGAGGAGAGGAGAGGGAAAGGGGCAAAAAAAAAAAAAATACTTGAATAAATAATGTAAGGACACTTCCCAAATTTGGTGAAAAACTGCAACTTATAGACCCAAGAAGCTCAACGAATCCTAAAAATGATACCTACAAAGACATCCACACTTAGGCATAGCATAAGCACACTGCTGAGAGCCAAAAATAAGGAGATAAGCTTACTAATAAGAAAAATACAAGGAAACAATGATAAGTGATAAATAATAGCTGAACTCTTATCAAAAACAATGGAAGCCAAAAGACAGCGGAGTGACATATTCAGCATGTTAGAGAGAAAAGCCTGTTGACCAAGAGGCCTCCAGCCAGTGGAAACATCCAGCAAAAGTATCCTTCAGACATGAAAGCGAAATAGAGACAATTCTAGATTTTAAAAAGTAAGAGAATTTAATTGTTAAAAGACCTAAGTTACCAGAAATGCTAAAAGCGGTGTTTTTCGGGCAAAAGGAAAGTGACATCAGATGATACCCTCACACGGGAAGAAATGGAGAGCGCGGGAGATGGTCGCTGCGTGGGTGGACACACACAGATCGTCTTTACCCACGTTTCTTAAAGAGAGCTGACTATTTAAAGCAAAGGCTTGTGGCGCTGGTTTGGTGATAAACAGACGCAGTGTCAACGGCCACAGCAGCACAAGGAGGAACAGAAACGCGGTGGTGCTGGCGTGAAGGTCGTTTGTTTCACCAGGAACTCGAAGTGGACGGTGACGAGTAACAGACACGTCCCTAGAGCCAGCTTAAGAAGAAAAAGGCAGACACCGCTAAAAAGCTGAGTGTTTCAAATGGTCCAGTGAAAATATTTGTTTACTACCAAAGAAAGAACAGAGGAACAGACAGCTGAGATAAACAGCAAACAGCGAACAGCAGAATTAAACTCAGCCATGTCGATAATTACACTAACTGTGAATGAATATTAAACAAACTTGGAGAAGAACAAAGCTGGAGGACTCGTGTTTCGAAATGTACTGTAAAGCTATAGCAGTTTAGATCCTGCGACAGCAGCATAAAGACAGACATAGAGATCAAGAGAGGAGAAACGAGAGTCCAGAAATAAGTGCTTACATTTACGATGAATTAATTTCCTTACGGAGGTACCATCTGACAAAGGAATTCAACGGATCAAAGCACAGTCTTTTCAACAAATGGTACTGGGGCAACTGGGTATTTGCATGCAAAAAGATAAATTTAGATCCTTACCTCATACCATATACGAAAATTAACTAAAAATGATCCTAAAACTAAATTAAGGGCTAAACATATAAAACCCTTAGAGGGAAACATCTTTGCAATGTTGGTTTAGGCCAACGGTTGTCAACGGGGGGTAATTCTGCCTCCCAGGGGACATTTAGCAATGTCTGGAAACATTTTTGGTTGTCACAGCTTTGGAGTGGGGTGGATGCTACTGGCATCCAGTGGGTAGAGTCTGGGGATGCTGTTAAACATCCCATAATTCACAGAATTATCTGGCCCCAGATGGTGA
>NW_011916405.1:0-1976 GCF_000151845.1 Pteropus vampyrus | reverse complement strand
GTCGCGCCTCGGTCCCAGGGTACTAGCAGGTGCCTACCTGGTGCCTAGCATTCGACAGTCCATCCCAGAGGATGGTGCTTTAACAGAGTCATTACTGAAATCGGCTACTGCATAAACTGCCAGGTGAGTTTGCCAGTACCGCCCAGAACCCACAGGAGCGCGTCCGGCGGGACGGCGCATGCGTAGCTGGTGGTTGCGAGGGCAGGGTTGATGGCCGGGCACGCGCAAGCGCGCGGCCGCGCCGCGGGGTCGTGCGAGTGGGCGGGCGACGCATGCGCGGGCGGCGGCGGCCTTAAGGGCGGCGGCGGCCGCGGCGGCCCAGTCGGCCTGTCAGCCGGCTAGGAAGCAGAAGCCGGTTCTTACGCAGCACGGCGGCCATGGCGGCGGAGGAGGACGACGCTGGCGAGAGGTGAGTGCGGCTGGGCCCGCGTTGGGCTCGGGCGCGTGCCTGGCACGCGGGCCGGGGCCGGGCGGACAGCGCCGGGGACTGCAAAACCCCGGCCGCTCCCTCGCCCGGCCGCGCGGCGCCCCGCGGAGCAGCCCCGGCCCGCTCTGTCCCGGCGGGACGCCGGTCGGCGCCCGGGCCGCGCACAGGGGTCGCCGCGTTGTCGTGTAAGCGTCTCCGCGGGGCAGCGGCGACGGTGGCCGGGTACCCAGACCCGGGCTCGTCGTCCGCGAAGGGTTCCCTCCGGGGCAGCGGCCGCCTGGGACCCCAGCGCTGCCCTGGCGCGGCGGGTGGGCGGGCGGTGACCGGCAGGCCCTGCACCTGACTCGGGTCATGGGAAACGGCCGAGTCACTTTGACCACTTCCGAGCGTGGCTTCCGCTTTCAGGTACGCGCTGTGCTCTGTCCAGCCTGGGACCAGACCGAAAGTGCCGCCGGGGCCGAGCCTCTCGGAAGCCTGGAGGAAGGGGCGGCGCTTCCTTGCGGCACTAATAGATGCAGAGCCCAAATTCACCCCTTGAAGCCGCGGGACATAAGGGGGCGTCCAGGGAAAGAGCAGCCCATCACGTAGTAAAGGGGATTGGGGAAGTGGGTATATGTCTTTGGGTTTCAGAAAACGTTTAATTTACAGATACTTTAGAGAAAGAAAGAAAGCTAACACGATATGGCTAGCAAAGTTCAGAATTAATCATCTTTCAACTGGAGATCTCCTTTTGCTTCCAAGTGCCCTGGCTACTGGAGAACTGTGTGTATGTGTAGACAAATGACTAATGTGAATCATTTTTATACACAGGTATACTAAGTTTAAATTATCTTCTACCCGTAACTTCATGCACTTCTCAATAAAATAGTTAATAAGCGAAGAAGTTAAATTGTTATGAACATTATTGCCTTATTTCTCAAGGCTAGTTATTTATATTGGAAAGTAAATAAACTTCTCTCCTCTCCTATGTATGTTTGATATTTTGATAACAATTCTTCAAATGTCTAGAGAAAATGGTCTGCGAAACATAATCTAAAAGATAGAAGATAATATGGAGTACAATGAAGACGGGAATATTTGGGAATATGTGGGGGAGGGGAATTGTGAAATATTAGAAACTAGATTCATATCTTGAGTTTTGTTTATATGATGAATAAGTCCATTGTTTTGGTTTGTTTTGAACTTTCTTGTTGAGGTGAGTTGCTGAATGTCAAGTAGACACAAGTAGGAACCTAACTGATAGCTTGTTCCCATCTAGTTTGTCAAAACATTTTTGGCTCTTTCTGAGACTGCTTTTAGGTGGACTCTTTGGTCTCCCTGTTGTTGTGGGGCTTGGGAGTCCAGGGTACAACTGTGAAAGGAATTTGTGGCTTTGGGTGATAGCTGAAGGTCACTGGGGACAAACTATAAAAAATTCTTAGCAACCGACTAGCCGTAGTCCATGACAGAGGTGGGCCTCCTTGATGCTTGGTCTTAGCAATACACTTGAGCAATGTCCAGTGTCCAAACTAGTATGGCCTTCTGAACTGTACCAAGCAGGACCTGCTCC
>NW_011916404.1:0-1861 GCF_000151845.1 Pteropus vampyrus | reverse complement strand
AGGCAAGTTTGGAAGGGTTGGGTAATTTACAAATTGAATCTATATTTCTTGTTATGTCTCCTATTAGTGTGTGTGTTTTTTTTTTTTTCGTGCTGAATAGATGGTCAGTACACATTTTTTTCTTTATCACAGTATATTACTGCCTTCTGATCACAGTAGATTTTCTTATTATCTGCATTAAAAAGTTCATTATTTTATTGTCACGGATAACCCGCTGTGGGCTGGTCCACTTATAAAGTGCTTTTCTACTTCTTGTCATGAATAGAATAAAGTCTGCATATAGGATCTTAATTGTGTTCTAGCAACTCCATAAACTTTTAAATATTGAGTCTTCGTTGGTCTAGTCTTATAATATCAAATATATAGAACTAATATTTCCTAGCTTCAAAATGTCCAAAGTAATAATCCTTCAATTTTTTAGACATTTTTAATACAAATTAATTTTTACTTTATCCTAGCTATAAATTTGAACATTTGCCCAGTAAGTTTCATTAAAAGATAAAATATTCAAGTACTCTTTGTATGCATGCCACTTTTTTTTTGAATACATAAAAGTTACAAATGGCTAATCTCTAATCTAAAACATTAGATTTCTCCAGGTATTTAGCTTGGAGAGGTAGCATATTTAATCCTCTATTGAGGCAGCATACCATGGCAGTTCAGAGCTGACTTTGAGATTAAGCAATTTGAGCTGTAGTTCAAGTCAACCTCAAGCTTTTAAATCTATGTATATCACAGTTCTCTAACATACACACCATTATGAAAATTATAGCTCTTCGGTATTAAAAAAAAATGAACATATGGATAAAATATTTAACAAAGGATCTTGCAAATATTAAGTGTTTTCTCTCTGAATCTATTTTTATTGATATGGGTGGTGGAGATAGTGGCATTAGTGGCAAATATAGCAGTGTAAATCCCAGCCACAATGCATTGGACATAGTAAGCAGTTGTTAATTGTTAGTCTTGATGTAGTGAATAGTGATCAGTTAGGACTAAATATCCAGAAAATCTTCACTTACGTGCCCTCTAAATAATTCTGCATCCTAGTACTTTTTAGAATTTTTTTCTTAAGAAATTTTTAATTTATTTTTAAATTTTATTTTATTAGTTTTAAGTATATGGTATATTGGTTAGACATTTATATAGTTTATAAAATGATCCCCCTAGTTGCTCTTTCTCTCCTCTGGTTCTCCACCTAGCCAATACATTAATGCAAACTGTATTCCCTATGCCATGCTCCCCATTCCCATGACCATCTATCAACTAATAATTTGTATTTCTTTAATTCTTCACCCCATTCTCCCAGCCCCCCCAACCCCTCTCCCCTCTGGCTGTCACCAGATTGTCTTCTATATTTATAAGTCAGTTTTTGATTAGTTCTTTTTGTTCCTTAGATTCTGCATATAAGTGAAATAGAAATTTTTAAAAAAATAAATGACATGCAAGAATCTAGAAAGTCATCTCATTTTTGCAAGTAAGGTAACTTTGAGACATCTTAAATTTTAGCTTGAAAATCGATGACAGAGGTTAATGTGCATTTTCTTATTTAAATCTCCTGTGATGCACATGGTTCATTAAATGTAAATTATTTTTTTTAATATTGGCAATATTATTTGGATTTAATTGTCATAATAACTTCTGTCAACCGGCTGTAACAAATATTATGAATACTCTCTTTTGAATTTCCTATATTGGCAATAACTGCAAGTTATTGGAATGTTTAGTATGGAATGTTTAGAATATACACTAATGACTACTGTAAACATTCCATATTCTGAGTGATCTGTTATATATTTTTAACATAAAAATTTCCTTTTGAAAACAAAATAAAATTTATTAAAATAAATCATAGCATCTA
>NW_011916403.1:0-949 GCF_000151845.1 Pteropus vampyrus | reverse complement strand
CATGAGCAAATCAACTGTCAAAGCCCTTGGCAATAGGCACTAAATCAGTGCCAGACAAATGAAAGGATTCATATCTCATGGTCCTTCCTACTTCCAACTTCAGAAGGAGTCACAGAAAGTTCATTGGGTAGGGCTGGATGGACAAAACTACTAGGAAGGAAAACAGAAGAAGAACCCACTCCTCTGCCTCACCTCTGCCCCATCTGCCATAAGTCCAAGCTAGGGGGAGCAAAGAACCTTAACTCAAATGAAGTGTGTGTGTGTGTGTGTGTGTGTGTGTGTGTGTGTGTGTGTGTGTGTGTGTGTGTGTGTGTGTGTGTGTGTGTGTGTGTGTGTGTGTGTGTTTTCCCAGGACTGAATGTATTAATTGATGGCTTGAGAGTTTTGAATTAAAAGATGGAGAATTTTTTTCTTTAATCTGAGTATGAGCTGAAATGTCATGTGTCTACCTGAGATTTTATCTAGAGAGAGGGAAATAAAGAGCTCACAGAGCTGGTTTGAATAGTTGTGTGCCAGTAACATTACGAATATATATTGTGACATTCTATTTCCAAAGCAGTACTCAACCTTGGTGTTGGTACTGAGAAGAAAAGCAGTAGAAGTAATTAGTGGTTGGGGATGAAGACAGCAAGACATGTTTACCAGAGGCCGAAGTTAAGGTATTGAGGGAAGGCATTGTGTATTCTGGCCAGAAGATTATAGTAATATGTCTCATAGCCTAGACAAGACCGCTAGTTCATTACAGTTACTCAACAAACTTAAAAAAATAGGGAGGTCATAGAAAGAAAATAAATATTTTTCATGTTTATTTAGTCTATGATGAAAGTAAAAAATCTTTTAAGAGTAATATATTTATGCTTTCAATTTATGAATCATGGAGTTAAATAGATAAAGAATGGAGCAAAAAAAAGTTAATATTACTTGATTCATACAATATAGTAATAAAATT
>NW_011916402.1:0-2396 GCF_000151845.1 Pteropus vampyrus | reverse complement strand
AAAACCTCAAGGGAATGGGCTAAGATCTCTAGGTTGAACAGGGAAGGCAAGTGGAGCAGGCCCTGGGTTCGTGGGCTTATTCCTGTGCTACACCTTTAATGAGTGCGTGAAATGTAGTGTACATACTGTGCCAGGGTGTATAATCCATGAAGAAGGCTGTGCCATGCCCATTTTGTAGATGAAGACACTGAGTTTCAGAGAGGTTACATAACTTGTCTCAGAGGATTCAAATCCAGGTGAATTGACAAGGGTGAGAAACAGTCTGTGGCCTCCACACATACATAGATCTCTGAACTACAAGGCATAAGCAGAGAGCAGCAGGCCTGGTGATGGAGTTTCCACCTCACCCCCAGGGCTCCTCCCTGCCCCGCCCCACCCAAGCAGCCCTTGCCAGGAGGCCCCTCTCTAACTAGTGCTGTCCTTTTTGGAAGGTCCTGGGCAGGTGAGAGCCCCACTGGGATGCTTTACCTCAGAGAGAGGCCCTGGTAAACAGATGGGCAGCAGGGAATTTGTTTACAGGAGCGATATTGGGGAGAAGGAAGTTGAGAGCAAAGAGCCAGGGAGGGCGGAAAAGCTGTGTGTGTGTGTGTGTGTGTGTGTGTGTGTGTGTGTGTGTGTGTGTGTGTGTGTGTGTGTGTGTGTGTGTGTGTGTGTGTTGGTGCTGGACCAAAGCATCTAGTTGGTGACAGGCCCAGCCCATACTCAAGTGCCACCTGGTTGGTCTTTGAGAGCTCACAGAAGGCAAAGGTGGCTTCATGTCCCTCTGGGCCAGACAATTAAGAAGATAAATGTGCTCCCCACCCCACCAGTTACACAATGCAACACTAAGTCAAAAGGAAACTACATTTGCAATATTTGCTGCTTTGCATCGTGGCCACCTTTTGCTCCAGAGCATAGTGAAGAGTTATGAGTAGGGCACGTTTCTTACTTAAATTATATTTTTTAGTTCTTGTTGCTTCTAGGTTCTTTGTATATCTGGGCTAATTATAAAGACAGCTTTGACTTTCCACGAAAAGATTGGTAAAGTTGTGGGTGGAATTCAGTATAAAAATCTATTTAGGAGCCTCTGGTGGTGGTGGTGGTGGTGGTGGCGAGCGAGGAGTGTAGGAATTGGTAGGTCTTCGTTTGAGCCTGAAAGCTCTGGCCAGAATCTCATAGTGCGGTGACCGCAAATAGTGAGAGTGAACTGGAATGCGCAAAGGCGGCGACAGAGTCCGCCAGGCGGGCACGTGAGTTTACAAACGCCGTCTTCCGTAATCCCAGTGCCGGCGCCGCGAAAACCCAGGAGACGGTAACCTTGCGGCACCAGCTCAGGCGGGCGCAGGCGACGCCCCACCCTGGAAGGGGTGTCGCCAGGGCCGGCCCCGCGGGCGCGCGGCCATTGGTCGGCACCGGCTCAGCCACCTGCCCCTACCTTAGGAGGCGGGGTTACCTGGGCCCCGCCCCCCGCGGCTCGGGTTCCCAGGCCGTGCTTCCTCCTCCTCCGGCCCCGCCCCCGGCGCCAGGTCCCGCCCCTCCGATCCTCCAGCCCGGGCGCCTCGTGATGTCACAGCAGTTTTGATACAAAGAGCCCTTCGTCCCACGCGGGTCTCCCGGCAACGGGCGCGGGTGGGAGCGGGGCTGGAGCCTTCGACTGGTGCGGAACCGCGGGAGCTGCCGCGGCGCTGCAGGGACGGTGCCCGCGCTCCGCACGCCGCCCGCCGCGTCCGTGCCCGCCCCGCCGACCCGCGCCCGCCCGCTTCTCGCCCCTGTGCAGCGCACCGACCCACGGCCAGACGGGGGATGCGCGCCGCGCCGGCCCCGGGGAGCCAGGTAAGCGGCGGCGGAGGAGCTTGGGCTCCCGGGGCCCCGGCGACGCGCACCTGGCTCGGCCTGCGGCGCCGGGGCCAGGGAAGTTGCTGGAGAGGGGAACTTCGCCCGCAGCCCGGGCGCGGGCTCGCGCCTCGGGAGTGTGCTCCCTCTCGGCCCTGGCCGGGGAGGTCGAGTTACCTGCGCCCCTGCCCGCTGGGCCACGGAGGGGCAGCCGCTGCCCACTCTCGGTCCTCTGCCTGCATTCAGGTGCGAGGGTGGGGCGGGCTAGCCCAGGGCCACGGAGAGAAGCATCCACTTCTCCCTTCCGCGCAATTTCAAAAAGTGGTTTAGGGGGATCTAGTGGCTGGATAGGGGGCTTGTTTTCTCGGACACCTCTCCTGGGACCTCCGCGTCCCACCTCTGCTCCCCGCGCGCCTGCCCTTCCGGGACCGGTGTTCCGCGGCTCCCTGCCCATGATTGTCCCCGCCAAGTCCCTCTGCTGTGCGCGACCGAAGTTTTTCCGCAGCCCTTGGCGGCCTTACTAAGCCCGTTCCGCGGCTACGAGGAATAACAGCCCGGCAAGAGCGGGCCAGCCTAGTTCGGGG
>NW_011916401.1:0-1821 GCF_000151845.1 Pteropus vampyrus | reverse complement strand
AGAGAAAAAACAACCGCCTGCTGGGGTTGAAACTAGTAGGAGGTTAAAACTCTAGAGAGGTTAGATGAGAAATCAAACAGTATAAGTCTGTAAGTAAATTTAGGAACAGCAAGTTGGCAATTAAGTTGGATGTTAATTAATCAGCAAAAATAAAATGGGTGACCATTCACCAGAGTCAGCAGTGAAGTAAAGGAAGCCAGTCTTGTAAAGGAAGTTTAGGGTTTGCTCTTCTCCAGGGCATCTCTCTAGAGCATGTCAAGACATGTGCCAGGCTGCCTACCAAATCACGAAGGTCACATACTTCTGTTCTTTTCCAGAGCCTCTGGACCCATGTCAGGATAACTAAGAAAGGCTTTCTTTCAACCAAGATCTGATTCTTACTCGTTATCCCATTAACCACTATCATTTCTAAGAAAACGTGCCCTGGGCTTTAGTCAGTCACTGAAACAGTGCCGGGCCTGCAGCTTCCTTCTCAGTGAGTGGCACAATACAGATAGAAAACACAGAGCTGACTTTCAGCTTGCCGAGATGTGCAAGGCATAAGGTGAAAGTGTCTACAGGCACAGTATTTATCGTTATACTCCAAAGCCATGTAAAGTTTTAAATCAGGTGAACCCTCAAATAAGACAAGCAGCGTAGGTCACTACAGAATTAGACTGGCATCTTTGGAGCACTTCACAAGCACTTTGGAAGCCACTGGATTGAGTCAAAAGGTAACTAACTGCAGGAAGTGACAGGTGGAAAACTTGACCAAAGGCTTTGCTTTGCTGCCTGCCTCACTATATCTCACAATTCGCTGCAGCAAATCTACATTGCTAGGGTGAGAAAAAATAATAAACAAAAGAAAGAGTGGCTGTTGGTAAAATGCAAGCCATAGCTCAGGCAGGATAAACAATCTCCACTGGAGTTTCTCTCAGGTAATTCTGTCAAAATACAACTCTTATCCACTTAGTAACATATAGGTGACAGATGATGAATAAAAGGGGAAATAAAGGAGTGTTTGGACAGCTAATATTGGCTGAAAGGAGATTATCAGAAAGTAGTAACAACAACAGCAATAACAGATTAAATGAAAAAAGAAAAACGTCAGAAAGGAAAATATTTGAGTTAGTACATTCATTTTCCAACTCTAAGAGCACTTTGGCTGTATGTGTATGCATGATTTGACTGTTTAAAATGCACAAGTAATTTACCACATGAAAAAGCTTAGAATGATGTATCCTGGTATGTAAATCACTTGAAGAATAAAATTAGTCTCTATGAAATTCATGCAAGGCAGATCAAACTAAAATTCTACAAAATTAGGCTCTTCATAAATATTTTGTGACATTATGATGAGGTTCATTTACTATTATTTACTTGACTCCTGCTGTGAGTTAGAACTTTGAAAGCTTTTCCTTTTGATGATAATCTGTTTCTGTTCATAACGGTCATAGTCCTTTCCAATTTCCAGCTTCCATAGAACATACATCAGATAAGTGTCTGTGGTCATGTTTTATCCCAGAGTGCTAACCAGCGAAGAGTGAAAAAAATTCAATCATCTAAATAGCTTTTTCAAAATTATATAATATACATGTAAACAGTTTTTACTGGTATTTTTTTTCCATTTCCTTCTAGAAAGATAGCTAATTATACATACCACCTTGGTCTTTTTATTGAAAAACAAATAAATGAGATAGCTAATTATATGGCATAAAATAAGTTATAAAATCAGGTGTTTGGGTTGAAATTTTTACTTTTCAGTTGTTTTTATATAGACATAGTTTTAACTGAACTGAATAGCTATGGTTGCATCAAACACGGAGAATGTTATCTGTTTTT
>NW_011916400.1:0-1323 GCF_000151845.1 Pteropus vampyrus | reverse complement strand
TTGTTCTTACTATCAGAAAAGAAACGGTCATATATTAACTAGCATGCTTACAAAATTAGCCCATGTATTTTTATCTATAGTCTGGATTCTAATCATTTCAGTTTATCTTTCAAATCAGACTGTTTTTTGGGTTGTGTGTATGTTTTTCCTACAGCTATTGACTGCTGTAATATTGTGAAACTGATAAATATTTTTACTATTTTTTATCTGGTTAAAATATTTGATTTACATTGTTGAGGAAGACAACCCATATTTGATACTCTATTAATAATATAAATTTTAAAATGCTAATGATATACAATTTTTTTATTTAGCATGCTCTTTGTAAATTGATTTACTGTGAAACAACACTGACTTTTGCTTTACAGACACAGGAGAATAAATAATTTATTTTAACATATATGGATTCTTAATTCCATAAAGGAAGGAGCCTTATTTAACTTACTGAACACTCAGCTCCTGAAACACAGTAAATCACACATACCTTGATTTTGTGAGAGTTTACAAAACACAAGGAAGTGTGACTTCTTTTGTGGTCATCTAATCTCTTTCTCTGATATATAAATATTTCAGGAAACTATAAAATTAATAGTGCCATTTTATAATGTGTGTGTGTGGGGTGGGGGGGGGGGTGCTGCTAGATTCCACTGTATTTAATCATAGTATTATTAGACAACTGATACTGTTTTGAGCAATTCTATGAAAGACCCTCTCATGTGATTGGTGTCAGAATCGTGGGGCTATCGTTGATAATGATAATGAGAGAGATAAAACAACTCTCAACATTCAAAATTTGACTGACATTCACTAGGCCGTGTTACTCTCCTATTAAACATAAACACTCCCACAAAATACCAACCTCAGACAAGGTTACTCTCTGAGACCATACTAAAATGAGACCAAACAAGGCAACCTAATAATTTTGTTTAAGCCCAAACAAAAACAATGTCAATATCCACTCATAAAAAAATGAGCAACTGCTACTTCTTTACTAATTATAACTTTTTCCCTCATTTCTGTTTTAATATTTATTGAGATATCCGACCACAGAATTGTCTTCTATTTCTAGAAGCATTCAATTTAGAGAACCCTCATTTATAAAGACATTCCCTCAATTATGTGACCAAGCTCAAAATCTAGATAGGCTCTTTTTAACTAGAGTAGAAAAATGAACCCAAATTTTCAAAATAACTATCGAAGAGCTTCATTCTAGATAAGGCTCGGTTTATATTGTTTGTTTGTTTTCTCATAATGATTATCTTTATAAGGGCCATTGGTTTCCAGATATTTCATTGAAAAATAATGATGACTCATATACTCATA